>NW_024610025.1:0-124999 GCF_016920785.2 Ixodes scapularis | reverse complement strand
AGCGTCGGCTGCACTGTCGGCTATTTCTATTTTCCGGAGACTGCGCGCTCTCTGACAAGACACTTTTGGCGCCCCTTCATTGGCTTAATTGCGTCGTAGCGTCGGCTGCACTGTCGGCTATTTCTATTTTCTGGAGACTGCGCGGTCTCTGACAAGACACTTTTGGCGCCCCTTCATTGGCTTAATTGCGTCGTAGCGTCGGCTGCACTGTCGGCTATTTCTATTTTCTGGAGACTGCGCGCTCCCTGACAAGACACTTTTGCCGCCCCTTCATTGGCTTAATTGCGTCGTAGTGTCGGCTGCACTGTCGGCTATTTCTATTTTCTGGAGACTGCGCGCTCCCTGACAAGACACTTTTGGCGCCCCTTCATTGGCTTAATTGCGTCGTAGCGTCGGCTGCACTGTCGGCTATTTCTATTTTCCGGAGACTGCGCGGTCTCTGACAAGACACTTTTGGCGCCCCTTCATTGGCTTAATTGCGTCGTAGCGTCGGCTGCACTGTCGGCTATTTCTATTTTCTGGAGACTGTGCGCTCCCTGACAAGACACTTTTGGCGCCCCTTCATTGGCTTAATTGCGTCGTAGCGTCGGCTGCACTGTCGGCTATTTCTATTTTATGGAGACTGCGCGGTCTCTGACAAGCCACTTTCGGCGCTCCTTTATTGGCTCAACTGTGTCGTAGCGTCGGCTGCACTGTCGGCTATTTCTATTTTCCGGAGACTGCGCGCTCTCTGACAAGACACTTTTGGCGCCCCTTCATTGGCTTAATTGCGTCGTAGCGTCGGCTGCACTGTCGGCTATTTCTATTTTCTGGAGACTGCGCGGTCTCTGACAAGACACTTTTGGCGCCCCTTCATTGGCTTAATTGCGTCGTAGCGTCGGCTGCACTGTCGGCTATTTCTATTTTCTGGAGACTGCGCGCTCCCTGACAAGACACTTTTGCCGCCCCTTCATTGGCTTAATTGCGTCGTAGCGTCGGCTGCACTGTCGGCTATTTCTATTTTCTGGAGACTGCGCGGTCTCTGACAAGCCACTTTCGGCGCTCCTTTATTGGCTCAACTGTGTCGTAGCGTCGGCTCCACTGTCGGCTACTTCTATTTTCCGGAGACTGCGCGCTCTCTGACAAGACACTTTTGGCGCCCCTTCATTGGCTTAATTGCGTCGTAGCGTCGGCTGCACTGTCGGCTATTTCTATTTTCTGGAGACTGCGCGCTCCCTGACAAGACACTTTTGGCGCCCCTTCATTGGCTTAATTGCGTCGTAGCGTCGGCTGCACTGTCGGCTATTTCTATTTTCCGGAGACTGCGCGGTCTCTGACAAGACACTTTTGGCGCCCCTTCATTGGCTTAATTGCGTCGTAGCGTCGGCTGCACTGTCGGCTATTTCTATTTTCTGGAGACTGCGCGCTCCCTGACAAGACACTTTTGGCGCCCCTTCATTGGCTTAATTGCGTCGTAGCGTCGGCTGCACTGTCGGCTATTTCTATTTTCTGGAGACTGCGCGGTCTCTGACAAGACACTTTTGGCGCCCCTTCATTGGCTTAATTGCGTCGTAGCGTCGGCTGCACTGTCGGCTATTTCTATTTTCTGGAGACTGCGCGGTCTCTGACAAGACACTTTTGGCGCCCCTTCATTGGCTTAATTGCGTCGTAGCGTCGGCTGCACTGTCGGCTATTTCTATTTTCTGGAGACTGCGCGGTCTCTGACAAGACACTTTTGGCGCCCCTTCATTGGCTTAATTGCGTCGTAGCGTCGGCTGCACTGTCGGCTATTTCTATTTTCTGGAGACTGCGCGCTCCCTGACAAGACACTTTTGGCGCCCCTTCATTGGCTTAATTGCGTCGTAGCGTCGGCTGCACTGTCGGCTATTTCTATTTTCCGGAGACTGCGCGGTCTCTGACAAGACACTTTTGGCGCCCCTTCATTGGCTTAATTGCGTCGTAGCGTCGGCTGCACTGTCGGCTATTTCTATTTTCTGGAGACTGCGCGCTCCCTGACAAGACACTTTTGGCGCCCCTTCATTGGCTTAATTGCGTCGTAGCGTCGGCTGCACTGTCGGCTATTTCTATTTTCTGGAGACTGCGCGGTCTCTGACAAGACACTTTTGGCGCCCCTTCATTGGCTTAATTGCGTCGTAGCGTCGGCTGCACTGTCGGCTATTTCTATTTTCTGGAGACTGCGCGGTCTCTGACAAGACACTTTTGGCGCCCCTTCATTGGCTTAATTGCGTCGTAGCGTCGGCTGCACTGTCGGCTATTTCTATTTTCTGGAGACTGCGCGGTCTCTGACAAGCCACTTTCGGCGCTCCTTTATTGGCTCAACTGTGTCGTAGCGTCGGCTGCACTGTCGGCTATTTCTATTTTCCGGAGACTGCGCGGTCTCTGACAAGCCACTTTTGGCGCCCCTTCATTGGCTTAATTGCGTCGTAGCGTCGGCTGCACTGTCGGCTATTTCTATTTTCTGGAGACTGCGCGGTCTCTGACAAGCCACTTTCGGCGCTCCTTTATTGGCTCAACTGTGTCGTAGCGTCGGCTGCACTGTCGGCTATTTCTATTTTCTGGAGACTGCGCGGTCTCTGACAAGACACTTTTGGCGCCCCTTCATTGGCTTAATTGCGTCGTAGCGTCGGCTGCACTGTCGGCTATTTCTATTTTCTGGAGACTGCGCGGTCTCTGACAAGACACTTTTGGCGCCCCTTCATTGGCTTAATTGCGTCGTAGCGTCGGCTGCACTGTCGGCTATTTCTATTTTCTGGAGACTGCGCGCTCTCTGACAAGACACTTTTGGCGCCCCTTCATTGGCTTAATTGCGTCGTAGCGTCGGCTGCACTGTCGGCTATTTCTATTTTCTGGAGACTGCGCGGTCTCTGACAAGCCACTTTCGGCGCTCCTTTATTGGCTCAACTGTGTCGTAGCGTCGGCTGCACTGTCGGCTATTTCTATTTTCCGGAGACTGCGCGCTCTCTGACAAGACACTTTTGGCGCCCCTTCATTGGCTTAATTGCGTCGTAGCGTCGGCTGCACTGTCGGCTATTTCTATTTTCTGGAGACTGCGCGGTCTCTGACAAGACACTTTTGGCGCCCCTTCATTGGCTTAATTGCGTCGTAGCGTCGGCTGCACTGTTGGCTATTTCTATTTTCTGGAGACTGCGCGGTCTCTGACAACCCACTTTCGGCGCTCCTTTATTGGCTCAACTGCGTCGTAGCGTCGGCTGCACTGTCGGCTATTTCTATTTTCTGGAGACTGCGCGCTCTCTGACAAGACACTTTTGGCGCTCCTTTATTGGCTCAACTGTGTCGTAGCGTCGGCTGCACTGTCGGCTATTTCTATTTTCTGGAGACTGCGCGGTCTCTGACAAGACACTTTTGGCGCCCCTTCATTGGCTTAATTGCGTCGTAGCGTCGGCTGCACTGTTGGCTATTTCTATTTTCTGGAGACTGCGCGGTCTCTGACAACCCACTTTCGGCGCTCCTTTATTGGCTCAACTGCGTCGTAGCGTCGGCTGCACTGTCGGCTATTTCTATTTTCCGGAGACTGCGCGGTCTCTGACAAGACACTTTTGGCGCCCCTTCATTGGCTTAATTGCGTCGTAGCGTCGGCTGCACTGTTGGCTATTTCTATTTTCTGGAGACTGCGCGGTCTCTGACAACCCACTTTCGGCGCTCCTTTATTGGCTCAACTGTGTCGTAGCGTCGGCTGCACTGTCGGCTATTTCTATTTTCCGGAGACTGCGCGCTCTCTGACAAGACACTTTTGGCGCCCCTTCATTGGCTTAATTGCGTCGTAGCGTCGGCTGCACTGTCGGCTATTTCTATTTTCTGGAGACTGCGCGGTCTCTGACAAGACACTTTTGGCGCCCCTTCATTGGCTTAATTGCGTCGTAGCGTCGGCTGCACTGTCGGCTATTTCTATTTTCCGGAGACTGCGCGCTCTCTGACAAGACACTTTTGGCGCCCCTTCATTGGCTTAATTGCGTCGTAGCGTCGGCTGCACTGTCGGCTATTTCTATTTTCCGGAGACTGCGCGCTCTCTGACAAGACACTTTTGGCGCCCCTTCATTGGCTTAATTGCGTCGTAGCGTCGGCTGCACTGTCGCCTATTTCTATTTTCTGGAGACTGCGCGGTCTCTGACAAGACACTTTTGCCGCCCCTTCATTGGCTTAATTGCGTCGTAGCGTCGGCTGCACTGTCGGCTATTTCTATTTTCCGGAGACTGCGCGGTCTCTGACAACCCACTTTCGGCGCTCCTTTATTGGCTCAACTGCGTCGTAGCGTCGGCTGCACTGTCGGCTATTTCTATTTTCCGGAGACTGCGCGGTCTCTGACAAGCCACTTTCGGCGCTCCTTTATTGGCTCAACTGCGTCGTAGCGTCGGCTGCACTGTCGGCTATTTCTATTTTCCGGAGACTGCGCGCTCTCTGACAAGACACTTTTGGCGCTCCTTTATTGGCTCAACTGCGTCGTAGCGTCGGCTGCACTGTCGGCTATTTCTATTTTCTGGAGACTGCGCGGTCTCTGACAAGCCACTTTCGGCGCTCCTTTATTGGCTCAACTGTGTCGTAGCGTCGGCTGCACTGTCGGCTATTTCTATTTTCCGGAGACTGCGCGCTCTCTGACAAGACACTTTTGGCGCCCCTTCATTGGCTTAATTGCGTCGTAGCGTCGGCTGCACTGTCGGCTATTTCTATTTTCTGGAGACTGCGCGGTCTCTGACAAGCCACTTTCGGCGCTCCTTTATTGGCTCAACTGTGTCGTAGCGTCGGCTGCACTGTCGGCTATTTCTATTTTCCGGAGACTGCGCGCTCTCTGACAAGACACTTTTGGCGCTCCTCTATTGGCTTAATTGCGTCGTAGCGTCGGCTGCACTGTCGGCTATTTCTATTTTCCGGAGACTGCGCGCTCTCTGACAAGACACTTTTGGCGCTCCTTTATTGGCTCAACTGCGTCGTAGCGTCGGCTGCACTGTCGGCTATTTCTATTTTCTGGAGACTGCGCGGTCTCTGACAAGCCACTTTCGGCGCTCCTTTATTGGCTCAACTGTGTCGTAGCGTCGGCTGCACTGTCGGCTATTTCTATTTTCCGGAGACTGCGCGCTCTCTGACAAGACACTTTTGGCGCCCCTTCATTGGCTTAATTGCGTCGTAGCGTCGGCTGACATGTCGGCTATTTCTATTTTCTGGAGACTGCGCGGTCTCTGACAAGCCACTTTCGGCGCTCCTTTATTGGCTCAACTGTGTCGTAGCGTCGGCTGCACTGTCGGCTATTTCTATTTTCCGGAGACTGCGCGCTCTCTGACAAGACACTTTTGGCGCTCCTCTATTGGCTCAACTGCGTCGTAGCGTCGGCTGCACTGTCGGCTATTTCTATTTTCCGGAGACTGCGCGGTCTCTGACAAGCCACTTTCGGCGCTCCTTTATTGGCTCAACTGCGTCGTAGCGTCGGCTGCACTGTCGGCTATTTCTATTTTCCGGAGACTGCGCGGTCTCTGACAAGCCACTTTCGGCGCTCCTTTATTGGCTCAACTGCGTCGTAGCGTCGGCTGCACTGTCGGCTATTTCTATTTTCCGGAGACTGCGCGGTCTCTGACAAGCCACTTTCGGCGCTCCTTTATTGGCTCAACTGCGTCGTAGCGTCGGCTGCACTGTCGGCTATTTCTATTTTCCGGAGACTGCGCGCTCTCTGACAAGACACTTTTGGCGCTCCTCTATTGGCTCAACTGCGTCGTAGCGTCGGCTGCACTGTCGGCTATTTCTATTTTCCGGAGACTGCGCGGTCTCTGACAAGCCACTTTCGGCGCTCCTTTATTGGCTCAACTGCGTCGTAGCGTCGGCTGCACTGTCGGCTATTTCTATTTTCCGGAGACTGCGCGGTCTCTGACAAGCCACTTTCGGCGCTCCTTTATTGGCTCAACTGCGTCGTAGCGTCGGCTGCACTGTCGGCTATTTCTATTTTCCGGAGACTGCGCGGTCTCTGACAAGCCACTTTCGGCGCTCCTTTATTGGCTCAACTGCGTCGTAGCGTCGGCTGCACTGTCGGCTATTTCTATTTTCCGGAGACTGCGCGGTCTCTGACAAGCCACTTTCGGCGCTCCTTTATTGGCTCAACTGCGTCGTAGCGTCGGCTGCACTGTCGGCTATTTCTATTTTCCGGAGACTGCGCGGTCTCTGACAAGCCACTTTCGGCGCTCCTTTATTGGCTCAACTGCGTCGTAGCGTCGGCTGCACTGTCGGCTATTTCTATTTTCCGGAGACTGCGCGGTCTCTGACAAGCCACTTTCGGCGCTCCTTTATTGGCTCAACTGTGTCGTAGCGTCGGCGGCACTGTCGGCTATTTCTATTTTCCGGAGACTGCGCGCTCTCTGACAAGACACTTTCGGCGCTCCTTTATTGGCTCAACTGCGTCGTAGCGTCGGCTGCACTGTCGGCTATTTCTATTTTCCGGAGACTGCGCGGTCTCTGACAAGCCACTTTCGGCGCTCCTTTATTGGCTCAACTGCGTCGTAGCGTCGGCTGCACTGTCGGCTATTTCTATTTTCCGGAGACTGCGCGGTCTCTGACAAGCCACTTTCGGCGCTCCTTTATTGGCTCAACTGCGTCGTAGCGTCGGCTGCACTGTCGGCTATTTCTATTTTCTGGAGACTGCGCGGTCTCTGACAAGCCACTTTCGGCGCTCCTTTATTGGCTCAACTGTGTCGTAGCGTCGGCTGCACTGTCGGCTATTTCTATTTTCCGGAGACTGCGCGGTCTCTGACAAGCCACTTTCGGCGCTCCTTTATTGGCTCAACTGCGTCGTAGCGTCGGCTGCACTGTCGGCTATTTCTATTTTCCGGAGACTGCGCGCTCTCTGACAAGACACTTTTGGCGCTCCTCTATTGGCTCAACTGCGTCGTAGCGTCGGCTGCACTGTCGGCTATTTCTATTTTCCGGAGACTGCGCGGTCTCTGACAAGCCACTTTCGGCGCTCCTTTATTGGCTCAACTGCGTCGTAGCGTCGGCTGCACTGTCGGCTATTTCTATTTTCCGGAGACTGCGCGGTCTCTGACAAGCCACTTTCGGCGCTCCTTTATTGGCTCAACTGCGTCGTAGCGTCGGCTGCACTGTCGGCTATTTCTATTTTCCGGAGACTGCGCGGTCTCTGACAAGCCACTTTCGGCGCTCCTTTATTGGCTCAACTGCGTCGTAGCGTCGGCTGCACTGTCGGCTATTTCTATTTTCCGGAGACTGCGCGGTCTCTGACAAGCCACTTTCGGCGCTCCTTTATTGGCTCAACTGCGTCGTAGCGTCGGCTGCACTGTCGGCTATTTCTATTTTCCGGAGACTGCGCGGTCTCTGACAAGCCACTTTCGGCGCTCCTTTATTGGCTCAACTGCGTCGTAGCGTCGGCTGCACTGTCGGCTATTTCTATTTTCCGGAGACTGCGCGGTCTCTGACAATCCACTTTCGGCGCTCCTTTATTGGCTCAACTGCGTCGTAGCGTCGGCTGCACTGTCGGCTATTTCTATTTTCTGGAGACTGCGCGGTCTCTGACAAGCCACTTTCGGCGCTCCTTTATTGGCTCAACTGTGTCGTAGCGTCGGCTGCACTGTCGGCTATTTCTATTTTCCGGAGACTGCGCGCTCTCTGACAAGACACTTTTGGCGCTCCTCTATTGGCTCAACTGCGTCGTAGCGTCGGCTGCACTGTCGGCTATTTCTATTTTCCGGAGACTGCGCGGTCTCTGACAAGCCACTTTCGGCGCTCCTTTATTGGCTCAACTGCGTCGTAGCGTCGGCTGCACTGTCGGCTATTTCTATTTTCCGGAGACTGCGCGGTCTCTGACAAGCCACTTTCGGCGCTCCTTTATTGGCTCAACTGCGTCGTAGCGTCGGCTGCACTGTCGGCTATTTCTATTTTCCGGAGACTGCGCGCTCTCTGACAAGACACTTTTGGCGCCCCTTCATTGGCTTAATTGCGTCGTAGCGTCGGCTGCACTGTCGGCTATTTCTATTTTCCGGAGACTGCGCGCTCTCTGACAAGACACTTTTGGCGCCCCTTCATTGGCTTAATTGCGTCGTAGCGTCGGCTGCACTGTCGGCTATTTCTATTTTCTGGAGACTGCGCGGTCTCTGACAAGCCACTTTCGGCGCTCCTTTATTGGCTCAACTGTGTCGTAGCGTCGGCTGCACTGTCGGCTATTTCTATTTTCCGGAGACTGCGCGGTCTCTGACAAGACACTTTTGCCGCCCCTTCATTGGCTTAATTGCGTCGTAGCGTCGGCTGCACTGTCGGCTATTTCTATTTTCCGGAGACTGCGCGCTCTCTGACAAGACACTTTTGGCGCCCCTTCATTGGCTTAATTGCGTCGTAGCGTCGGCTGCACTGTCGGCTATTTCTATTTTCTGGAGACTGCGCGGTCTCTGACAAGCCACTTTCGGCGCTCCTTTATTGGCTCAACTGTGTCGTAGCGTCGGCTGCACTGTCGGCTATTTCTATTTTCCGGAGACTGCGCGGTCTCTGACAAGACACTTTTGCCGCCCCTTCATTGGCTTAATTGCGTCGTAGCGTCGGCTGCACTGTCGGCTATTTCTATTTTCCGGAGACTGCGCGCTCTCTGACAAGACACTTTTGGCGCCCCTTCATTGGCTTAATTGCGTCGTAGCGTCGGCTGCACTGTCGGCTATTTCTATTTTCTGGAGACTGCGCGGTCTCTGACAAGCCACTTTCGGCGCTCCTTTATTGGCTTAATTGCGTCGTAGCGTCGGCTGCACTGTCGGCTATTTCTATTTTCTGGAGACTGCGCGGTCTCTGACAAGCCACTTTCGGCGCTCCTTTATTGGCTCAACTGTGTCGTAGCGTCGGCTGCACTGTCGGCTATTTCTATTTTCCGGAGACTGCGCGCTCTCTGACAAGACACTTTTGGCGCCCTTTCATTGGCTTAATTGCGTCGTAGCGTCGGCTGCACTGTCGGCTATTTCTATTTTCTGGAGACTGCGCGGTCTCTGACAAGACACTTTTGCCGCCCCTTCATTGGCTTAATTGCGTCGTAGCGTCGGCTGCACTGTCGGCTATTTCTATTTTCTGGAGACTGCGCGGTCTCTGACAAGCCACTTTCGGCGCTCCTTTATTGGCTCAACTGTGTCGTAGCGTCGGCTGCACTGTCGGCTATTTCTATTTTCCGGAGACTGCGCGGTCTCTGACAAGACACTTTTGCCGCCCCTTCATTGGCTTAATTGCGTCGTAGCGTCGGCTGCACTGTCGGCTATTTCTATTTTCCGGAGACTGCGCGGTCTCTGACAAGACACTTTTGCCGCCCCTTCATTGGCTTAATTGCGTCGTAGCGTCGGCTGCACTGTCGGCTATTTCTATTTTCCGGAGACTGCGCGCTCCCTGACAAGACACTTTTGCCGCCCCTTCATTGGCTTAATTGCGTCGTAGCGTCGGCTGCACTGTCGGCTATTTCTATTTTCTGGAGACTGCGCGGTCTCTGACAAGCCACTTTCGGCGCTCCTTTATTGGCTCAACTGTGTCGTAGCGTCGGCTGCACTGTCGGCTATTTCTATTTTCTGGAGACTGCGCGCTCTCTGACAAGACACTTTTTGCGCCCCTTCATTGGCTTAATTGCGTCGTAGCGTCGGCTGCACTGTCGGCTATTTCTATTTTCTGGAGACTGCGCGCTCTCTGACAAGACACTTTTGGCGCCCCTTCATTGGCTTAATTGCGTCGTAGCGTCGGCTGCACTGTCGGCTATTTCTATTTTCTGGAGACTGCGCGCTCTCTGACAAGACACTTTTGCCGCCCCTTCATTGGCTTAATTGCGTCGTAGCGTCGGCTGCACTGTCGGCTATTTCTATTTTCCGGAGACTGTGCGCTCTCTGACAAGACACTTTTGGCGCCCCTTCATTGGCTTAATTGCGTCGTAGCGTCGGCTGCACTGTCGGCTATTTCTATTTTCTGGAGACTGCGCGGTCTCTGACAAGCCACTTTCGGCGCTCCTTTATTGGCTCAACTGTGTCGTAGCGTCGGCTGCACTGTCGGCTATTTCTATTTTCCGGAGACTGCGCGCTCTCTGACAAGACACTTTTGGCGCCCCTTCATTGGCTTAATTGCGTCGTAGCGTCGGCTGCACTGTCGGCTATTTCTATTTTCTGGAGACTGCGCGGTCTCTGACAAGACACTTTTGGCGCCCCTTCATTGGCTTAATTGCGTCGTAGCGTCGGCTGCACTGTCGGCTATTTCTATTTTCTGGAGACTGCGCGCTCCCTGACAAGACACTTTTGCCGCCCCTTCATTGGCTTAATTGCGTCGTAGTGTCGGCTGCACTGTCGGCTATTTCTATTTTCTGGAGACTGCGCGCTCCCTGACAAGACACTTTTGGCGCCCCTTCATTGGCTTAATTGCGTCGTAGCGTCGGCTGCACTGTCGGCTATTTCTATTTTCCGGAGACTGCGCGGTCTCTGACAAGACACTTTTGGCGCCCCTTCATTGGCTTAATTGCGTCGTAGCGTCGGCTGCACTGTCGGCTATTTCTATTTTCTGGAGACTGTGCGCTCCCTGACAAGACACTTTTGGCGCCCCTTCATTGGCTTAATTGCGTCGTAGCGTCGGCTGCACTGTCGGCTATTTCTATTTTATGGAGACTGCGCGGTCTCTGACAAGCCACTTTCGGCGCTCCTTTATTGGCTCAACTGTGTCGTAGCGTCGGCTGCACTGTCGGCTATTTCTATTTTCCGGAGACTGCGCGCTCTCTGACAAGACACTTTTGGCGCCCCTTCATTGGCTTAATTGCGTCGTAGCGTCGGCTGCACTGTCGGCTATTTCTATTTTCTGGAGACTGCGCGGTCTCTGACAAGACACTTTTGGCGCCCCTTCATTGGCTTAATTGCGTCGTAGCGTCGGCTGCACTGTCGGCTATTTCTATTTTCTGGAGACTGCGCGCTCCCTGACAAGACACTTTTGCCGCCCCTTCATTGGCTTAATTGCGTCGTAGCGTCGGCTGCACTGTCGGCTATTTCTATTTTCTGGAGACTGCGCGGTCTCTGACAAGCCACTTTCGGCGCTCCTTTATTGGCTCAACTGTGTCGTAGCGTCGGCTCCACTGTCGGCTACTTCTATTTTCCGGAGACTGCGCGCTCTCTGACAAGACACTTTTGGCGCCCCTTCATTGGCTTAATTGCGTCGTAGCGTCGGCTGCACTGTCGGCTATTTCTATTTTCTGGAGACTGCGCGCTCCCTGACAAGACACTTTTGGCGCCCCTTCATTGGCTTAATTGCGTCGTAGCGTCGGCTGCACTGTCGGCTATTTCTATTTTCCGGAGACTGCGCGGTCTCTGACAAGACACTTTTGGCGCCCCTTCATTGGCTTAATTGCGTCGTAGCGTCGGCTGCACTGTCGGCTATTTCTATTTTCTGGAGACTGCGCGCTCCCTGACAAGACACTTTTGGCGCCCCTTCATTGGCTTAATTGCGTCGTAGCGTCGGCTGCACTGTCGGCTATTTCTATTTTCTGGAGACTGCGCGGTCTCTGACAAGACACTTTTGGCGCCCCTTCATTGGCTTAATTGCGTCGTAGCGTCGGCTGCACTGTCGGCTATTTCTATTTTCTGGAGACTGCGCGGTCTCTGACAAGACACTTTTGGCGCCCCTTCATTGGCTTAATTGCGTCGTAGCGTCGGCTGCACTGTCGGCTATTTCTATTTTCTGGAGACTGCGCGGTCTCTGACAAGACACTTTTGGCGCCCCTTCATTGGCTTAATTGCGTCGTAGCGTCGGCTGCACTGTCGGCTATTTCTATTTTCTGGAGACTGCGCGCTCCCTGACAAGACACTTTTGGCGCCCCTTCATTGGCTTAATTGCGTCGTAGCGTCGGCTGCACTGTCGGCTATTTCTATTTTCCGGAGACTGCGCGGTCTCTGACAAGACACTTTTGGCGCCCCTTCATTGGCTTAATTGCGTCGTAGCGTCGGCTGCACTGTCGGCTATTTCTATTTTCTGGAGACTGCGCGCTCCCTGACAAGACACTTTTGGCGCCCCTTCATTGGCTTAATTGCGTCGTAGCGTCGGCTGCACTGTCGGCTATTTCTATTTTCTGGAGACTGCGCGGTCTCTGACAAGACACTTTTGGCGCCCCTTCATTGGCTTAATTGCGTCGTAGCGTCGGCTGCACTGTCGGCTATTTCTATTTTCTGGAGACTGCGCGGTCTCTGACAAGACACTTTTGGCGCCCCTTCATTGGCTTAATTGCGTCGTAGCGTCGGCTGCACTGTCGGCTATTTCTATTTTCTGGAGACTGCGCGGTCTCTGACAAGCCACTTTCGGCGCTCCTTTATTGGCTCAACTGTGTCGTAGCGTCGGCTGCACTGTCGGCTATTTCTATTTTCCGGAGACTGCGCGGTCTCTGACAAGCCACTTTTGGCGCCCCTTCATTGGCTTAATTGCGTCGTAGCGTCGGCTGCACTGTCGGCTATTTCTATTTTCTGGAGACTGCGCGGTCTCTGACAAGCCACTTTCGGCGCTCCTTTATTGGCTCAACTGTGTCGTAGCGTCGGCTGCACTGTCGGCTATTTCTATTTTCTGGAGACTGCGCGGTCTCTGACAAGACACTTTTGGCGCCCCTTCATTGGCTTAATTGCGTCGTAGCGTCGGCTGCACTGTCGGCTATTTCTATTTTCTGGAGACTGCGCGGTCTCTGACAAGACACTTTTGGCGCCCCTTCATTGGCTTAATTGCGTCGTAGCGTCGGCTGCACTGTCGGCTATTTCTATTTTCTGGAGACTGCGCGCTCTCTGACAAGACACTTTTGGCGCCCCTTCATTGGCTTAATTGCGTCGTAGCGTCGGCTGCACTGTCGGCTATTTCTATTTTCTGGAGACTGCGCGGTCTCTGACAAGCCACTTTCGGCGCTCCTTTATTGGCTCAACTGTGTCGTAGCGTCGGCTGCACTGTCGGCTATTTCTATTTTCCGGAGACTGCGCGCTCTCTGACAAGACACTTTTGGCGCCCCTTCATTGGCTTAATTGCGTCGTAGCGTCGGCTGCACTGTCGGCTATTTCTATTTTCTGGAGACTGCGCGGTCTCTGACAAGACACTTTTGGCGCCCCTTCATTGGCTTAATTGCGTCGTAGCGTCGGCTGCACTGTTGGCTATTTCTATTTTCTGGAGACTGCGCGGTCTCTGACAACCCACTTTCGGCGCTCCTTTATTGGCTCAACTGCGTCGTAGCGTCGGCTGCACTGTCGGCTATTTCTATTTTCTGGAGACTGCGCGCTCTCTGACAAGACACTTTTGGCGCTCCTTTATTGGCTCAACTGTGTCGTAGCGTCGGCTGCACTGTCGGCTATTTCTATTTTCTGGAGACTGCGCGGTCTCTGACAAGACACTTTTGGCGCCCCTTCATTGGCTTAATTGCGTCGTAGCGTCGGCTGCACTGTTGGCTATTTCTATTTTCTGGAGACTGCGCGGTCTCTGACAACCCACTTTCGGCGCTCCTTTATTGGCTCAACTGCGTCGTAGCGTCGGCTGCACTGTCGGCTATTTCTATTTTCCGGAGACTGCGCGGTCTCTGACAAGACACTTTTGGCGCCCCTTCATTGGCTTAATTGCGTCGTAGCGTCGGCTGCACTGTTGGCTATTTCTATTTTCTGGAGACTGCGCGGTCTCTGACAACCCACTTTCGGCGCTCCTTTATTGGCTCAACTGTGTCGTAGCGTCGGCTGCACTGTCGGCTATTTCTATTTTCCGGAGACTGCGCGCTCTCTGACAAGACACTTTTGGCGCCCCTTCATTGGCTTAATTGCGTCGTAGCGTCGGCTGCACTGTCGGCTATTTCTATTTTCTGGAGACTGCGCGGTCTCTGACAAGACACTTTTGGCGCCCCTTCATTGGCTTAATTGCGTCGTAGCGTCGGCTGCACTGTCGGCTATTTCTATTTTCCGGAGACTGCGCGCTCTCTGACAAGACACTTTTGGCGCCCCTTCATTGGCTTAATTGCGTCGTAGCGTCGGCTGCACTGTCGGCTATTTCTATTTTCCGGAGACTGCGCGCTCTCTGACAAGACACTTTTGGCGCCCCTTCATTGGCTTAATTGCGTCGTAGCGTCGGCTGCACTGTCGCCTATTTCTATTTTCTGGAGACTGCGCGGTCTCTGACAAGACACTTTTGCCGCCCCTTCATTGGCTTAATTGCGTCGTAGCGTCGGCTGCACTGTCGGCTATTTCTATTTTCCGGAGACTGCGCGGTCTCTGACAACCCACTTTCGGCGCTCCTTTATTGGCTCAACTGCGTCGTAGCGTCGGCTGCACTGTCGGCTATTTCTATTTTCCGGAGACTGCGCGGTCTCTGACAAGCCACTTTCGGCGCTCCTTTATTGGCTCAACTGCGTCGTAGCGTCGGCTGCACTGTCGGCTATTTCTATTTTCCGGAGACTGCGCGCTCTCTGACAAGACACTTTTGGCGCTCCTTTATTGGCTCAACTGCGTCGTAGCGTCGGCTGCACTGTCGGCTATTTCTATTTTCTGGAGACTGCGCGGTCTCTGACAAGCCACTTTCGGCGCTCCTTTATTGGCTCAACTGTGTCGTAGCGTCGGCTGCACTGTCGGCTATTTCTATTTTCCGGAGACTGCGCGCTCTCTGACAAGACACTTTTGGCGCCCCTTCATTGGCTTAATTGCGTCGTAGCGTCGGCTGCACTGTCGGCTATTTCTATTTTCTGGAGACTGCGCGGTCTCTGACAAGCCACTTTCGGCGCTCCTTTATTGGCTCAACTGTGTCGTAGCGTCGGCTGCACTGTCGGCTATTTCTATTTTCCGGAGACTGCGCGCTCTCTGACAAGACACTTTTGGCGCTCCTCTATTGGCTTAATTGCGTCGTAGCGTCGGCTGCACTGTCGGCTATTTCTATTTTCCGGAGACTGCGCGCTCTCTGACAAGACACTTTTGGCGCTCCTTTATTGGCTCAACTGCGTCGTAGCGTCGGCTGCACTGTCGGCTATTTCTATTTTCTGGAGACTGCGCGGTCTCTGACAAGCCACTTTCGGCGCTCCTTTATTGGCTCAACTGTGTCGTAGCGTCGGCTGCACTGTCGGCTATTTCTATTTTCCGGAGACTGCGCGCTCTCTGACAAGACACTTTTGGCGCCCCTTCATTGGCTTAATTGCGTCGTAGCGTCGGCTGACATGTCGGCTATTTCTATTTTCTGGAGACTGCGCGGTCTCTGACAAGCCACTTTCGGCGCTCCTTTATTGGCTCAACTGTGTCGTAGCGTCGGCTGCACTGTCGGCTATTTCTATTTTCCGGAGACTGCGCGCTCTCTGACAAGACACTTTTGGCGCTCCTCTATTGGCTCAACTGCGTCGTAGCGTCGGCTGCACTGTCGGCTATTTCTATTTTCCGGAGACTGCGCGGTCTCTGACAAGCCACTTTCGGCGCTCCTTTATTGGCTCAACTGCGTCGTAGCGTCGGCTGCACTGTCGGCTATTTCTATTTTCCGGAGACTGCGCGGTCTCTGACAAGCCACTTTCGGCGCTCCTTTATTGGCTCAACTGCGTCGTAGCGTCGGCTGCACTGTCGGCTATTTCTATTTTCCGGAGACTGCGCGGTCTCTGACAAGCCACTTTCGGCGCTCCTTTATTGGCTCAACTGCGTCGTAGCGTCGGCTGCACTGTCGGCTATTTCTATTTTCCGGAGACTGCGCGCTCTCTGACAAGACACTTTTGGCGCTCCTCTATTGGCTCAACTGCGTCGTAGCGTCGGCTGCACTGTCGGCTATTTCTATTTTCCGGAGACTGCGCGGTCTCTGACAAGCCACTTTCGGCGCTCCTTTATTGGCTCAACTGCGTCGTAGCGTCGGCTGCACTGTCGGCTATTTCTATTTTCCGGAGACTGCGCGGTCTCTGACAAGCCACTTTCGGCGCTCCTTTATTGGCTCAACTGCGTCGTAGCGTCGGCTGCACTGTCGGCTATTTCTATTTTCCGGAGACTGCGCGGTCTCTGACAAGCCACTTTCGGCGCTCCTTTATTGGCTCAACTGCGTCGTAGCGTCGGCTGCACTGTCGGCTATTTCTATTTTCCGGAGACTGCGCGGTCTCTGACAAGCCACTTTCGGCGCTCCTTTATTGGCTCAACTGCGTCGTAGCGTCGGCTGCACTGTCGGCTATTTCTATTTTCCGGAGACTGCGCGGTCTCTGACAAGCCACTTTCGGCGCTCCTTTATTGGCTCAACTGCGTCGTAGCGTCGGCTGCACTGTCGGCTATTTCTATTTTCCGGAGACTGCGCGGTCTCTGACAAGCCACTTTCGGCGCTCCTTTATTGGCTCAACTGTGTCGTAGCGTCGGCGGCACTGTCGGCTATTTCTATTTTCCGGAGACTGCGCGCTCTCTGACAAGACACTTTCGGCGCTCCTTTATTGGCTCAACTGCGTCGTAGCGTCGGCTGCACTGTCGGCTATTTCTATTTTCCGGAGACTGCGCGGTCTCTGACAAGCCACTTTCGGCGCTCCTTTATTGGCTCAACTGCGTCGTAGCGTCGGCTGCACTGTCGGCTATTTCTATTTTCCGGAGACTGCGCGGTCTCTGACAAGCCACTTTCGGCGCTCCTTTATTGGCTCAACTGCGTCGTAGCGTCGGCTGCACTGTCGGCTATTTCTATTTTCTGGAGACTGCGCGGTCTCTGACAAGCCACTTTCGGCGCTCCTTTATTGGCTCAACTGTGTCGTAGCGTCGGCTGCACTGTCGGCTATTTCTATTTTCCGGAGACTGCGCGGTCTCTGACAAGCCACTTTCGGCGCTCCTTTATTGGCTCAACTGCGTCGTAGCGTCGGCTGCACTGTCGGCTATTTCTATTTTCCGGAGACTGCGCGCTCTCTGACAAGACACTTTTGGCGCTCCTCTATTGGCTCAACTGCGTCGTAGCGTCGGCTGCACTGTCGGCTATTTCTATTTTCCGGAGACTGCGCGGTCTCTGACAAGCCACTTTCGGCGCTCCTTTATTGGCTCAACTGCGTCGTAGCGTCGGCTGCACTGTCGGCTATTTCTATTTTCCGGAGACTGCGCGGTCTCTGACAAGCCACTTTCGGCGCTCCTTTATTGGCTCAACTGCGTCGTAGCGTCGGCTGCACTGTCGGCTATTTCTATTTTCCGGAGACTGCGCGGTCTCTGACAAGCCACTTTCGGCGCTCCTTTATTGGCTCAACTGCGTCGTAGCGTCGGCTGCACTGTCGGCTATTTCTATTTTCCGGAGACTGCGCGGTCTCTGACAAGCCACTTTCGGCGCTCCTTTATTGGCTCAACTGCGTCGTAGCGTCGGCTGCACTGTCGGCTATTTCTATTTTCCGGAGACTGCGCGGTCTCTGACAAGCCACTTTCGGCGCTCCTTTATTGGCTCAACTGCGTCGTAGCGTCGGCTGCACTGTCGGCTATTTCTATTTTCCGGAGACTGCGCGGTCTCTGACAATCCACTTTCGGCGCTCCTTTATTGGCTCAACTGCGTCGTAGCGTCGGCTGCACTGTCGGCTATTTCTATTTTCTGGAGACTGCGCGGTCTCTGACAAGCCACTTTCGGCGCTCCTTTATTGGCTCAACTGTGTCGTAGCGTCGGCTGCACTGTCGGCTATTTCTATTTTCCGGAGACTGCGCGCTCTCTGACAAGACACTTTTGGCGCTCCTCTATTGGCTCAACTGCGTCGTAGCGTCGGCTGCACTGTCGGCTATTTCTATTTTCCGGAGACTGCGCGGTCTCTGACAAGCCACTTTCGGCGCTCCTTTATTGGCTCAACTGCGTCGTAGCGTCGGCTGCACTGTCGGCTATTTCTATTTTCCGGAGACTGCGCGGTCTCTGACAAGCCACTTTCGGCGCTCCTTTATTGGCTCAACTGCGTCGTAGCGTCGGCTGCACTGTCGGCTATTTCTATTTTCCGGAGACTGCGCGCTCTCTGACAAGACACTTTTGGCGCCCCTTCATTGGCTTAATTGCGTCGTAGCGTCGGCTGCACTGTCGGCTATTTCTATTTTCCGGAGACTGCGCGCTCTCTGACAAGACACTTTTGGCGCCCCTTCATTGGCTTAATTGCGTCGTAGCGTCGGCTGCACTGTCGGCTATTTCTATTTTCTGGAGACTGCGCGGTCTCTGACAAGCCACTTTCGGCGCTCCTTTATTGGCTCAACTGTGTCGTAGCGTCGGCTGCACTGTCGGCTATTTCTATTTTCCGGAGACTGCGCGCTCTCTGACAAGACACTTGTGGCACCCCTTCATTGGCTTAATTGCGTCGTAGCGTCGGCTGCACTGTCGGCTATTTCTATTTTCTGGAGACTGCGCGGTCTCTGACAAGCCACTTTCGGCGCTCCTTTATTGGCTCAACTGTGTCGTAGCGTCGGCTGCACTGTCGGCTATTTCTATTTTCCGGAGACTGCGCGCTCTCTGACAAGACACTTTTGGCGCTCCTTTATTGGCTCAACTGCGTCGTAGCGTTGGCTGCACTGTCGGCTATTTCTATTTTCCGGAGACTGCGCGGTCTCTGACAAGCCACTTTCGGCGCTCCTTTATTGGCTCAACTGCGTCGTAGCGTCGGCTGCACTGTCGGCTATTTCTATTTTCCGGAGACTGCGCGGTCTCTGACAAGCCACTTTCGGCGCTCCTTTATTGGCTCAACTGCGTCGTAGCGTCGGCTGCACTGTCGGCTATTTCTATTTTCCGGAGACTGCGCGCTCTCTGACAAGACACTTTTGGCGCTCCTTTATTGGCTCAACTGCGTCGTAGCGTCGGCTGCACTGTCGGCTATTTCTATTTTCCGGAGACTGCGCGGTCTCTGACAAGCCACTTTCGGCGCTCCTTTATTGGCTCAACTGCGTCGTAGCGTCGGCTGCACTGTCGGCTATTTCTATTTTCCGGAGAGTGCGCGGTCTCTGACAAGCCACTTTCGGCGCTCCTTTATTGGCTCAACTGCGTCGTAGCGTCGGCTGCACTGTCGGCTATTTCTATTTTCCGGAGACTGCGCGGTCTCTGACAAGCCACTTTCGGCGCTCCTTTATTGGCTCAACTGCGTCGTAGCGTCGGCTGCACTGTCGGCTATTTCTATTTTCTGGAGACTGCGCGGTCTCTGACAAGCCACTTTCGGCGCTCCTTTATTGGCTCAACTGCGTCGTAGCGTCGGCTGCACTGTCGGCTATTTCTTTTTTTCGGAGACTGCGCGCTCTCTGACAAGACACTTTTGGCGCTCCTTTATTGGCTTAATGGCGTCGTAGCGTCGGCTGCACTGTCGGCTATTTCTATTTTCTAGAGACTGCGCGCTCTCTGACAAGACACTTTTGGCGCCCCTTCATTGGCTTAATTGCGTCGTAGCATCGGCTGCACTGTCGGCTATTTCTATTTTCTGGAGACTGCGCGGTCTCTGACAAGCCACTTTTGGCGCTCCTTTATTGGCTCAACTGCGTCGTAGCGTCGGCTGCACTGTCGGCTATTTCTATTTTCCGGAGACTGCGCGCTCTGTGACAAGACACTTTTGGCGCCCCTACATTGGCTTAATTGCGTCGTAGCGTCGGCTGCACTGTCGGCTATTTCTATTTTCTGGAGACTGCGCGGTCTCTGACAAGCCACTTTTGGCGCTCCTTTATTGGCTCAACTGCGTCGTAGCGTCGGCTGCACTGTCGGCTATTTCTATTTTCCGGAGACTGCGCGGTCTCTGACAAGACACTTTTGGCACTCCTTTATATTGCCGCGCCCAGGGCTGAGAAAGCAACGCTCGGTCACGGACCTCCAGAAAGTTCTCGTTTATTCATGTACCGCATGTAACTTCTATCATTTATTCCTGCTTTTGTTTTCTAGAAAGTGCGTGTTCATTCTCGCCCGATCACGCGACGCTCGAGCCGCTTTCGCCGAATCTTCGAGATAGCGACGCACTCTAGATAAGAGGCCGCCCGCGACCTTGTCGAGTCAGTCTCGCCCTAGCGCTCGATTCTGCTGACACGCCGACTTCGACGCCCGCGACGCTCTGCTTTCTTCTGTTTCCTTCTTTATTTTTGGCACAAGTTCGCCACATTAAACGTTCATTTATTTCTGTTTATTTCTTGTTTATTGGTCACGACTCACCACCCGTGGCATTCTGGTGGAGGTGCGGGGTACCGCATGTCCGTGCAGCGCAGCCCTCCGAGTTCCCGCAGTACAAGTCCAAACCCCAGCTCCGGAGGACCCGACGAAGACCAGATCGAGACCCGGTCAAGTCGCCGCATCCGAGGTCTACCCCCGGAACACGGACTTCTGCCACCCACGACCAAGCCGAAGACGACGATGGCCAACCAGGCGCAGACCCCGGCCGCTTCTGCCGTTGTGTACCTGCCGATCGCACCCAGGACTCCAACGCCTTTCCACGGAGACGTCCACGAGGACGTTGAAGACTGGCTGCAACACTACGAACGTGTAGCCCGCCACAACGGATGGACGACTGAACAATACCTCCACAATCTCTACTTCGCGCTTGAAGGAACTGCGAGGCATTGGTTTGAAAACCACGAAGCGTCCTTCACTACGTGGGAGTCCTGCGCCGCGGAGTTGAAGCGAACGTTCCTCAACCACCACCGTCGGCAGCGAGCGGAGGACCTTCTCCAAACAAGGGTGCAGGGCCCCAACGAAAGCGTGACCAGCTTCGTAGAGGATGTCATGCGCCTATGTGCCCGAGCCGATCCGGAGGCAGCCGATGAGAAGAAGCTCCGCGTCCTCATGCGTGGCGTCAAGGCTGAAATTTTTGGGGGCCTTGTCCGCCATCCCCCGACAACCGTCGGCGGTTTTGTGGCTGAAGCCACTAACATCGAGCGAGCGCTGTCGGCCCGAGCAAGCCATTACCATCGACTCGCCGGCGTGCCTGCTCCTCGAACCGCCGCATCTTGCCGACTAGACCTGAACGCCACCGGTGTCGACGGCCTTCGGGTAATCGTCCGGGACATCGTCCGGGAGGAGCTCCGCAAGCTGCTGCCTGCTGCCAACCAGCCGGCTGAGCTGTCGATCGCCGAAGTGGTGCGCGAAGAAGTCCAGCGGGCAATTCAACCGGAGGCTCCTGCCTGCGTAGCACCACCCGAAGAGCCCGCCCTGACCTACGCCGCAGTGGCCCGACGGCCACCGCCTCCTCGCCGCACCTATGTCACGCCGCCCCGACGTCAGTCTCCTGCGCCGCAGCACGACCGACGCCACGACGACCAGGTCCAGTACGCCTGCCCGGAGCCTTGCGCACCCCGCAAGACCGACCTGTGGCGAACGCCCGACCGACGCCCTCTGTGCTTCCATTGCGGGGAAGCGGACCACACCTACCGCCGATGCCCATACCGACGACTCGGGCTACGCGGGTTCCACCCGAACGACCCGCGCCCCCGTCATGGTGAACGCCCTATCGAGATCGACGAGTACCTGCGACGACCTCAGTCCCCCGAGCCTGCGTCCCGCCGAGAGTTCCGGTCGCCGTCACCGCGACGTCCAGCTTCGCCGATGCACCGACCGCGACGTGAAAGCCTGTCCCCCCTCGCTCCTCGCCGGGGAAACTAGGCGCGGCAACCCCTGGAGGTGGAGTTGCCGAAGACGACCGACGCCAAGATCCTCCACGAACGTCGGGGGGCCCCCCCTCGAACGCCACCAGAGACCAAAACGACGCCGCTGCAGTGGTGTCCAATACCCTAAACGTCGTCATCGACGGCCACGACGCATCCGCACTCGTGGACACCGGAGCAGACTACTCAGTCTTGAGTGGGAGGCTCTCCCGCCGCCTTCGAAAAGTCATGACGCCGTGGGATGGACCACAAATTAGAACCGCCGGAGGACACCTCATTACACCAGTCGGGAGATGCACCACTCGCGTCGAGATTCACGGCGAAACATGCCCTGTGAAGTTCGTCGTTCTGCAAGACTGTTCGAGGGACGTCATTCTCGGAATGGACTTCCTGTGTGAATACGGCGCCATCATCGACCTTGCGGAGAACAAGCTGACGCTTCGGAAGCCTGCCCCATCGGTGGAAAATACCAAACCGACGTTAGCTGCAGTGCAAGTCCTCGCCAGCCACGTAAACCTGCCGCCGCTGTCGAGTGTCTTTGTGCCCGTCGGGACCGAAGGAGCCACCTGCGGTGTAGCACTGTTGGAAGGAAGCGTCCAACTTCTCCTCGGACGAGGGATTGGCATTGCAAGAGCCGTAACCGAGCTCCAGGACGGGCGTACAGTAGCCCTTGTCACCAATTTCCGGCAAGAGTCGCAGCACCTTACAAAGGGTACAACTGTGGGCTACGTCGAGGAAATTGAAGACTCAGCCGCGATCGCCGTGATATCAGAAGACGCCTCTCCGACGCAGAACAAGACAATCACGTCCTCAGAGCTCGACATCGACCCATCCCTCCCAGCCCCACAACGACGACAACTTCGTGACCTTCTCGCCGAGTTCAGTGAGTGCTTCTCCACGTCGTCGAAAGTGCGCCAAACGACGGTTGCGAAACATCGGATAATTACTGATGACGACGCACTTCCTGTGCATCGGCCGCCGTACAGGGTCTCCGTGAAAGAAAGGGAAGCCATCCAGCAGCAGGTACAAGAAATGCTTGACGACGACATTATCCAGCCCTCAAGCAGTCCGTGGGCTTCACCTGTAGTCCTGGTGAAAAAGAAAGACGGGACTCTTCGGTTCTGCGTGGACTATCGCCGACTGAACGCTGTAACAAAAAAGGACGTCTACCCACTGCCACGCATCGACGACACCCTGGACCGACTACGCCACGCCCGATACTTTTCGTCGATGGACTTAAAGAGCGGGTACTGGCAGATTGAGGTCGACGAACGAGATCGTGAGAAGACGGCCTTCGTCACGCCGGACGGACTGTATGAGTTTAAAGTGATGCCATTCGGGCTGTGCACAGCGCCGGCAACCTTCCAGCGCGTTATGGACACCGTCCTTGCCGGCTTGAAATGGCAAAGCTGTCTCGTCTACCTCGACGATGTTGTGGTCTTCGCAAGCGAATTCGACGAGCACCTGAGACGACTGCGAGCCGTTCTACAGGCCTTCAAAGCTGCTGGGCTGACCCTCAAGCCTTCCAAGTGTCGGTTCGCCTATGGTGAGCTCAAATTCTTGGGCCACGTCGTGAGTGCTCAGGGTGTAAGCCCTGATCCCGCCAAGACGTCCGCTGTCGCCGAGTTCCCGAAGCCATCGGACAAGAAGACCGTTCGAAGATTCCTTGGGCTGTGCGCCTATTACAGACGGTTCGTTTGTGATTTTGCGCAAATTTCTGCACCGCTGACGCATCTGACGAAAGACGACGTGCAGTTCCAGTGGGGAGAGGAGCAAGAGCAAGCGTTCGACGAACTCAAGCGAAGGCTCCAGTCGCCCCCTATCCTCGGACATTTTGACCAGTCGGCGGAGACTGAAATCCACACGGACGCCAGCAATACCGGTCTCGGTGCGGTACTCGTTCAGCGACAAGAAGGGGCAGAGAGAGTAATCGCTTACGCAAGCCGGGCGCTGTCTAAGGCAGAACAAAATTATTCAACGACCGACAAAGAATGTCTTGCTGTCGTCTGGGCGATAACCAAGTTCGGCCGTACTTGTACGGGATCCCGTTTCGCGTCGTCACAGACCACCACGCCCTCTGCTGGCTCGCAAACCTCAAGGATCCGTCCGGACGCCTCGCCCGCTGGAGCCTTCGACTGCAGGAATTCGACGTAACCATTGTGCATAAGTCCGGCCGCAAGCATAATGACGCTGACTGTTTGTCTAGGGCTCCAGTCGAACCTCCAATCTCCGGCGCGGACGACGATGACGACGCCCGTTTTCTAGGCGCAGTTGACGCTACCGACATGAGGGCACTGCAACGCGACGACGCGGAACTTAGCTCCGTGATCGACAGCCTCGAAGGTCGAGGAGGCTCTGTCCCACGGGTCTTTTCTCGGGACCTACCGAGCTTTGTCCTGCGGCGAGGCGTGCTCTTCAGAAAGAATTTCGGAACCAGCGAAACCCCCTGGCTACTGGTTGTCCCCGCCAACCTCCGAGAAGAAATTTTTCAAGCGTGCCACGACGACCCAACGGCCGGACATCTCGGCTACAGCAGGACCCTTGCCCGGATTCGTGACAAGTACTACTGGCCAAAGCTTCCGAAGACCGTCCATCTCTACACACGATCGTGCCATGAGTGCCAGCGACGCAAGAAACCACCGTCTAAGCCAGCAGGTCTCCTTCAGCCGATTACCCCGCCAACCAAGCCCTTCCAGCAAATTGGAATGGATTTGCTGGGTCCTTTTCCACCGTCGACGATGGGGAACCGCTGGATAATCGTCGCCACCGATTATCTTACTCGTTACGCCGAGACGAAAGCCCTTCCTTCGGGGACTGCTGTCGAAGTCGCCAAGTTCTTCATCGAGTCCATCGTCCTCCGCCATGGCGCCCCCGAAGTACTGATCACAGACCGAGGGTCATCGTTTATGGCTCAGTTGACCCAAGAGATCCTGCGTCTAAGCCACACGGAACACCGTCGAACAACGGCATACCATCCGCAGACCAACGGCTTGACGGAGCGGCTCAACAAAACAATCGCCGACATTGTCTCTACGTACGTCGACGTGGAGCACAAGACCTGGGACGAAGTGCTGCCCTACGTCACGTTCGCCTACAACACAGCAGTGCAAGAGACCACAGGAGTGACGCCCTTCCAGCTGGTGTATGGCCGGGCGGTGACGACTATGCTAGACTCTATGTTGCCGCACGAGTCAGTCAACGACGGGAGCGATGACGCCCAGGTGGTTGCTCAACGGGCAGAAGAGGTCCGCCAGCTAGTCAGACTACGAATTCAAGACCAGCAACATGTCGACGCTCGCCGGTATAATCTTCGCCGCCGCGACGTCCACTTCCAGCCCGGAGACAGAGTTTGGGTGTGGACGCCGATTCGTCGTCGCGGTCTCAGCGAAAAACTCCTGAAGCGCAACTTTGGGCCCTACAAGATCATCCGACGCCTCGGCGATCTGAACTACGAAGTTCTACCCGACGGAACGCGCCCATCTGCAAGACGTCAGCCGCGACCCGAGGTGGTGCATGTCGTCCGGCTGAAGCCGTATTACGAACGATAGGACTCTCCACTCTCGTCGACGAGTGAACTGTGGACTGTGAACTCCGGCTAGCAATTCTGCTGTCCTTTTGTTTTTTGTTTTCCGTTTTTGTGCTGCATCGGGACGATGCACTTTTAATGCCGCGCCCAGGGCTGAGAAAGCAACGCTCGGTCACGGACCTCCAGAAAGTTCTCGTTTATTCATGTACCGCATGTAACTTCTATCATTTATTCCTGCTTTTGTTTTCTAGAAAGTGCGTGTTCATTCTCGCCCGATCACGCGACGCTCGAGCCGCTTTCGCCGAATCTTCGAGATAGTGACGCACTCTAGATAAGAGGCCGCCCGCGACCTTGTCGAGTCAGTCTCGCCCTAGCGCTCGATTCTGCTGACACGCCGACTCCGACGCCCGCGACGCTCTGCTTTCTTCTGTTTCCTTCTTTATTTTTGGCACAAGTTCGCCACATTAAACGTTCATTTATTTCTGTTTATTTCTTGTTTATTGGTCACGACTCACCACCCGTGACAATATGCTTAATTGCGTCGTAGCGTCGGCTGCACTGTGGGCTATTTCTATTTTCTGGAGACTGCGCGCTCCCTGACAAGACACTTTTGCCGCCCCTTCATTGGCTTAATTGCGTCGTAGCGTCGGCTGCACTGTCGGCTATTTCTATTTTCTGGAGACTGCGCGGTCTCTGACAAGCCACTTTTGGCGCTCCTTTATTGGCTCAACTGCGTCGTAGCGTCGGCTGCACTGTCGGCTATTTCTATTTTCCGGAGACTGCGCGCTCTCTGACAAGACACTTTTGGCGCCCCTTCATTGGCTTAATTGCGTCGTAGCGTCGGCTGCACTGTCGGCTATTTCTATTTTCTGGAGACTGCGCGGTCTCTGACAAGCCACTTTCGGCGCTCCTTTATTGGCTCAACTGCGTCGTAGCGTCGGCTGCACTGTCGGCTATTTCTATTTTCCGGAGACTGTGCGCTCTCTGACAAGACACTTTTGGCGCTCCTTTATTGGCTCAACTGCGTCGTAGCGTCGGCTACACTGTCGGCTATTTCTATTTTCCGGAGACTGCGCGGTCTCTGACAAGCCACTTTCGGCGCTCCTTTATTGGCTCAACTGCGTCGTAGCGTCGGCTGCACTGTCGGCTATTTCTATTTTCCGGAGACTGCGCGGTCTCTGACAAGCCACTTTCGGCGCTCCTTTATTAGCTCAACTGCGTCGTAGCGTCGGCTGCACTGTCGGCTATTTCTATTTTCCGGAGACTGCGCGGTCTCTGACAAGCCACTTTCGGCGCTCCTTTATTGGCTCAACAGCGTCGTAGCGTCGGCTGCACTGTCGGCTACTTCTATTTTCTGGAGACTGCGCGGTCTCTGACAAGCCACTTTCGGCGCTCCTTTATTGGCTCAACTGCGTCGTAGCGTCGGCTGCACTGTCGGCTATTTCTATTTTCCGGAGACTGCGCGCTCTCTGACAAGACACTTTTGGCGCTCCTTTATTGGCTTAATTGCGTCGTAGCGTCGGCTGCACTGTCGGCTATTTCTATTTTCTAGAGACTGCGCGCTCTCTCACAAGACACTTTTGGCGCCCCTTCATTGGCTTAATTGCGTCGTAGCATCGGCTGCACTGTCGGCTATTTCTATTTTCTGGAGACTGCGCGGTCTCTGACAAGCCACTTTTGGCGCTCCTTTATTGGCTTAATTGCGTCGTAGCGTCGGCTGCACTGTCGGCTATTTCTATTTTCCGGAGACTGCGCGCTCTCTGACAAGACACTTTTGGCGCCCCTTTAATGGTTTAATTGCGTCGTAGCGTCGGCTGCACTGTCGGCTATTTCTATTTTCCGGAGACTGCGCGGTCTCTGACAAGACACTTTTGGCGCTCTTTTATTGGCTCAATTGCGTCGTAGCGTCGGCTGCACTGTCGGCTATTTCTATTTTCTGAAGACTGCGCGGTCTCTGACAAGACACTTTTGGCGCTCTTTTATTGGCTCAATTGCGTCGTAGCGTCGGCTGTACTGTCGGCTATTGCGATTTTCCGGAGACTGCGCGGTCTCTGACAAGACACTTTTGGCGCTCTTTTATTGGCTCAACTGCGTCGTAGCGTCGGCTGCACTGTCGGCTATTTCTATTTTCTGAAGACTGCGCGGTCTCTGACAAGACACTTTTGGCGCTCTTTTATTGGCTCAATTGCGTCGTAGCGTCGGCTGAACTGTCGGCTATTGCGATTTTCCGGAGACTGCGCGGTCTCTGACAAGACACTTTTGGCGCTCTTTTATTGGCTCAACTGCGTCGTAGCGTCGGCTGCACTGTCGGCTATTTCTATTTTCTGAAGACTGCGCGGTCTCTGACAAGCCACTTTTGGCGCTCCTTTATTGGCTCAACTGCGTCGTAGCGTCGGCTGCACTGTCGGCTATTTCTATTTTCTGAAGACTGCGCGGTCTCTGACAAGCCACTTTTTGCGCTCCTTTATTGGCTCAACTGCGTCGTAGCGCCGGCTGCACTGTCGGCTATTTCTATTTTCTGAAGACTGCGCGGTCTCTGACAAGACACTTTTGGCGCTCTTTTATTGGCTCAATTGCGTCGTAGCGTCGGCTGCACTGTCGGCTATTGCGATTTTCCGGAGACTGCGCGGTCTCTGACAAGACACTTTTGGCGCTCTTTTATTGGCTCAATTGCGTCGTAGCGTCGGCTGCACTGTCGGCTATTTCTATTTTCTGAAGACTGCGCGGTCTCTGACAAGCCACTTTTGGCGCTCCTTTATTGGCTCAACTGCGTCGTAGCGTCGGCTGCACTGTCGGCTATTTCTATTTTCCGGAAACTGCGCGGTCTCTGACAAGACACTTTTGGCGCTCTTTTATTGGCTCAATTGCGTCGTAGCGTCGGCTGAACTGTCGGCTATTGCGATTTTCCGGAGACTGCGCGGTCTCTGACAAGACACTTTTGGCGCTCTTTTATTGGCTCAATTGCGTCGTAGCGTCGGCTGAACTGTCGGCTATTTCTATTTTCTGAAGACTGCGCGGACTCTGACAAGCCACTTTTGGCGCTCTTTTATTGGCTCAACTGCGTCGTAGCGTCGGCTGCACTGTCGGCTATTTCTATTTTCTGAAGACTGCGCGGACTCTGACAAGCCACTTTTGGCACTCCTTTATTGGCTCAACTGCGTCGTAGCGTCGGCTGCACTGTCGGCTATTTCTATTTTCTGAAGACTGCGCGGTCTCTGACAAGACACTTTTGGCGCTCTTTTATTGGCTCAATTGCGTCGTAGCGTGGGCTGCACTGTCGGCTATTGCGATTTTCCGGAGACTGCGCGGTCTCTGACAAGACACTTTTGGCGCTCTTTTATTGGCTCAATTGCGTCGTAGCGTCGGCTGAACTGTCGGCTATTTCTATTTTCCGGAGACTGCGCGGTCTCTGACAAGACACTTTTGGCGCTCTTTTATTGGCTCAATTGCGTCGTAGCGTCGGCTGCAATGTCGGCTATTTCTATTTTCCGGAGACTGCGCGGTCTCTGACAAGACACTTTTGGCGCTCTTTTATTGGCTCAATTGCGTCGTAGCGTCGGCTGCAATGTCGGCTATTTCTATTTTCTGAAGACTGCGCGGACTCTGACAAGACACTTTTGGCGCTCTTTTATTGGCTCAACTGCGTCGTAGCGTCGGCTGCACTGTCGGCTATTTCTATTTTCTGAAGACTGCGCGGACTCTGACAAGCCACTTTTGGCACTCCTTTATTGGCTCAACTGCGTCGTAGCGTCGGCTGCACTGTCGGCTATTTCTATTTTCTGAAGACTGCGCGGTCTCTGACAAGGCACTTTTGGCGCTCTTTTATTGGCTCAATTGCGTCGTAGCGTGGGCTGCACTGTCGGCTATTTCTATTTTCTGAAGACTGCGCGGACTCTGACAAGCCACTTTTGGCACTCCTTTATTGGCTCAACTGCGTCGTAGCGTCGGCTGCACTGTCGGCTATTTCTATTTTCTGAAGACTGCGCGGTCTCTGACAAGGCACTTTTGGCGCTCTTTTATTGGCTCAATTGCGTCGTAGCGTCGGCTGCACTGTCGGCTATTTCTATTTTCTGAAGACTGCGCGGACTCTGACAAGCCACTTTTGGCACTCCTTTATTGGCTCAACTGCGTCGTAGCGTCGGCTGCACTGTCGGCTATTTCTATTTTCTGAAGACTGCGCGGTCTCTGACAAGACACTTTTGGCGCTCTTTTATTGGCTCAATTGCGTCGTAGCGTGGGCTGCACTGTCGGCTATTGCGATTTTCCGGAGACTGCGCGGTCTCTGACAAGACACTTTTGGCGCTCTTTTATTGGCTCAATTGCGTCGTAGCGTCGGCTGAACTGTCGGCTATTTCTATTTTCCGGAGACTGCGCGGTCTCTGACAAGACACTTTTGGCGCTCTTTTATTGGCTCAATTGCGTCGTAGCGTCGGCTGCAATGTCGGCTATTTCTATTTTCCGGAGACTGCGCGGTCTCTGACAAGACACTTTTGGCGCTCTTTTATTGGCTCAATTGCGTCGTAGCGTCGGCTGCACTGTCGGCTATTTCTATTTTCTGAAGACTGCGCGGTCTCTGACAAGACACTTTTGGCGCTCTTTTATTGGCTCAATTGCGTCGTAGCGTCGGCTGCACTGTCGGCTATTTCTATTTTCCGGAGACTGCGCGGTCTCTGACAAGACACTTTTGGCGCTCTTTTATTGGCTCAACTGCGTCGTAGCGTCGGCTGCACTGTCGGCTATTTCTATTTTCTGAAGACTGCGCGGTCTCTGACAAGACACTTTTGGCGCTCTTTTATTGGCTCAATTGCGTCGTAGCGTCGGCTGCACTGTCGGCTATTTCTATTTTCTGAAGACTGCGCGGTCTCTGACAAGACACTTTTGGCGCTCTTTTATTGGCTCAACTGCGTCGTAGCGTCGGCTGCACTGTCGGCTATTTCTATTTTCTGAAGACTGCGCGGTCTCTGACAAGACACTTTTGGCGCTCTTTTATTGGCTCAATTGCGTCGTAGCGTCGGCTGAACTGTCGGCTATTGCGATTTTCCGGAGACTGCGCGGTCTCTGACAAGACACTTTTGGCGCTCTTTTATTGGCTCAACTGCGTCGTAGCGTCGGCTGCACTGTCGGCTATTTCTATTTTCTGAAGACTGCGCGGTCTCTGACAAGCCACTTTTGGCGCTCCTTTATTGGCTCAACTGCGTCGTAGCGTCGGCTGCACTGTCGGCTATTTCTATTTTCTGAAGACTGCGCGGTCTCTGACAAGCCACTTTTTGCGCTCCTTTATTGGCTCAACTGCGTCGTAGCGCCGGCTGCACTGTCGGCTATTTCTATTTTCTGAAGACTGCGCGGTCTCTGACAAGACACTTTTGGCGCTCTTTTATTGGCTCAATTGCGTCGTAGCGTCGGCTGCACTGTCGGCTATTGCGATTTTCCGGAGACTGCGCGGTCTCTGACAAGACACTTTTGGCGCTCTTTTATTGGCTCAATTGCGTCGTAGCGTCGGCTGCACTGTCGGCTATTTCTATTTTCTGAAGACTGCGCGGTCTCTGACAAGCCACTTTTGGCGCTCCTTTATTGGCTCAACTGCGTCGTAGCGTCGGCTGCACTGTCGGCTATTTCTATTTTCCGGAGACTGCGCGGTCTCTGACAAGACACTTTTGGCGCTCTTTTATTGGCTCAATTGCGTCGTAGCGTCGGCTGAACTGTCGGCTATTGCGATTTTCCGGAGACTGCGCGGTCTCTGACAAGACACTTTTGGCGCTCTTTTATTGGCTCAACTGCGTCGTAGCGTCGGCTGCACTGTCGGCTATTTCTATTTTCTGAAGACTGCGCGGTCTCTGACAAGCCACTTTTGGCACTCCTTTATTGGCTCAACTGCGTCGTAGCGTCGGCTGCACTGTCGGCTATTTCTATTTTCTGAAGACTGCGCGGTCTCTGACAAGACACTTTTGGCGCTCTTTTATTGGCTCAATTGCGTCGTAGCGTGGGCTGCACTGTCGGCTATTGCGATTTTCCGGAGACTGCGCGGTCTCTGACAAGACACTTTTGGCGCTCTTTTATTGGCTCAATTGCGTCGTAGCGTCGGCTGAACTGTCGGCTATTTCTATTTTCCGGAGACTGCGCGGTCTCTGACAAGACACTTTTGGCGCTCTTTTATTGGCTCAATTGCGTCGTAGCGTCGGCTGCACTGTCGGCTATTTCTATTTTCCGGAGACTGCGCGGTCTCTGACAAGACACTTTTGGCGCTCTTTTATTGGCTCAATTGCGTCGTAGCGTCGGCTGCACTGTCGGCTATTTCTATTTTCTGAAGACTGCGCGGTCTCTGACAAGACACTTTTGGCGCTCTTTTATTGGCTCAATTGCGTCGTAGCGTCGGCTGCACTGTCGGCTATTTCTATTTTCCGGAGACTGCGCGGTCTCTGACAAGACACTTTTGGCGCTCTTTTATTGGCTCAACTGCGTCGTAGCGTCGGCTGCACTGTCGGCTATTTCTATTTTCTGAAGACTGCGCGGTCTCTGACAAGACACTTTTGGCGCTCTTTTATTGGCTCAATTGCGTCGTAGCGTCGGCTGCACTGTCGGCTATTTCTATTTTCTGAAGACTGCGCGGTCTCTGACAAGACACTTTTGGCGCTCTTTTATTGGCTCAATTGCGTCGTAGCGTCGGCTGAACTGTCGGCTATTTCTATTTTCCGGAGACTGCGCGGTCTCTGACAAGACACTTTTGGCGCTCTTTTATTGGCTCAATTGCGTCGTAGCGTCGGCTGAACTGTCGGCTATTTCTATTTTCCGGAGACTGCGCGGTCTCTGACAAGACACTTTTGGCGCTCTTTTATTGGCTCAATTGCGTCGTAGCGTCGGCTGAACTGTCGGCTATTGCGATTTTCTGGAGACTGCGCGGTCTCTGACAAGACACTTTTGGCGCTCTTTTATTGGCTCAACTGCGTCGTAGCGTCGGCTGCACTGTCGGCTATTTCTATTTTCTGAAGACTGCGCGGTCTCTGACAAGCCACTTTTGGCGCTCCTTTATTGGCTCAATTGCGTCGTAGCGTCGGCTGCACTGTCGGCTATTTCTATTTTCTGAAGACTGCGCGGTCTCTGACAAGACACTTTTGGCGCTCTTTTATTGGCTCAATTGCGTCGTAGCGTCGGCTGCACTGTCGGCTATTTCTATTTTCCGGAGACTGCGCGGTCTCTGACAAGACACTTTTGGCGCTCTTTTATTGGCTCAATTGCGTCGTAGCGTCGGCTGCACTGTCGGCTATTTCTATTTTCTGAAGACTGCGCGGTCTCTGACAAGACACTTTTGGCGCTCCTTTATTGGCTCAATTGCGTCGTAGCGTCGGCTGCACTGTCGGCTATTTCTATTTTCTGAAGACTGCGCGGTCTCTGACAAGACACTTTTGGCGCTCTTTTATTGGCTCAATTGCGTCGTAGCGTCGGCTGCACTGTCGGCTATTGCGATTTTCCGGAGACTGCGCGGTCTCTGACAAGACACTTTTGGCGCTCTTTTATTGGCTCAATTGCGTCGTAGCGTCGGCTGCACTGTCGGCTATTTCTATTTTCTGAAGACTGCGCGGTCTCTGACAAGGCACTTTTGGCGCTCCTTTATTGGCTCAACTGCGTCGTAGCGTCGGCTGCACTGTCGGCTATTTCTATTTTCCGGAGACTGCGCGCTTTATGACAAGGCACTTTTGGCGCTCCTTCACTAGCTCAATTGCGTCGTTGCGTCGGCTGCACTGTCGGCTATTTCTATTTTCTGGAGACTGCGCGGTCTCTGACAAGCCACTTTTGGCGTTCCTTTATTAGCTCAACTGCGTCGTAGCGTCGGCTGAACTGTCGGCTATTTCTATTTTCCGGAGACTGCGCGCTTTCTGACAAGGCACTTTTGGCGCTCCTTCACTGGCTCAATTGCGTCGTAGCGTCGGCTGCACTGTCGGTTATTGCGATTTTCCGGAGACTGCGCGGTCTCTGACAAGACACTTTTGGCGCTCTTTCATTGGCTAAATTGCGTCGTAGCGTCGGCTGCACTGTTGGCTATTACTATTTTCCGGAGACTGCGCGGTCTCTGACAAGCCACTTTTGGCGCTCCTTTATTGGCTCAATTGCGTCGTAGCGTCGGCTGCACTGTCGGCTATTTCTATTTTCTGAAGACTGCGCGGTCTCTGACAAGACACTTTTGGCGCTCTTTTATTGGCTCAATTGCGTCGTAGCGTCGGCTGCACTGTCGGCTATTGCGATTTTCCGGAGACTGCGCGGTCTCTGACAAGACACTTTTGGCGCTCTTTTATTGGCTCAATTGCGTCGTAGCGTCGGCTGCACTGTCGGCTATTTCTATTTTCTGAAGACTGCGCGGTCTCTGACAAGGCACTTTTGGCGCTCCTTTATTGGCTCAACTGCGTCGTAGCGTCGGCTGCACTGTCGGCTATTTCTATTTTCCGGAGACTGCGCGCTTTATGACAAGGCACTTTTGGCGCTCCTTCACTAGCTCAATTGCGTCGTTGCGTCGGCTGCACTGTCGGCTATTTCTATTTTCTGGAGACTGCGCGGTCTCTGACAAGCCACTTTTGGCGTTCCTTTATTAGCTCAACTGCGTCGTAGCGTCGGCTGAACTGTCGGCTATTTCTATTTTCCGGAGACTGCGCGCTTTCTGACAAGGCACTTTTGGCGCTCCTTCACTGGCTCAATTGCGTCGTAGCGTCGGCTGCACTGTCGGTTATTGCGATTTTCCGGAGACTGCGCGGTCTCTGACAAGACACTTTTGGCGCTCTTTCATTGGCTAAATTGCGTCGTAGCGTCGGCTGCACTGTTGGCTATTACTATTTTCCGGAGACTGCGCGCTTTATGACAAGGCACTTTTGGCGCTCCTTCACTGGCTCAATTGCGTCGTAGCGTCGGCTGCACTGTCGGCTATTTCTATTTTCCGGAGACTGCGCGCTTTCTGACAAGGCACTTTTGGCGCTCCTTCACTGGCTCAATTGCGTCGTAGCGTCGGCTGCACTGTCGGTTATTTCTATTTTCTGGAGACTGCGCGCTTTCTGACAAGGCACTTTTGGCGCTCCTTCACTGGCTCAATTGCGTCGTAGCGTCGGCTGCACTGTCGGCTATTTCTATTTTCCGGAGACTGCGCGCTTTCTGACAAGGCACTTTTGGCGCTCCTTCACTGGCTCAATTGCGTCGTAGCGTCGGCTGCACTGTCGGCTATTTCTATTTCCCGGAGACTGCGCGCTTTCTGACAAGGCACTTTTGGCGCTCCTTCACTGGCTCAATTGCGTCGTAGCGTCGGCTGCACTGTCGCCTATTTCTATTTTCTGGAGACTGCGCGGTCTCTGACAAGCCACTTTTGGCGCTCCTTTATTGGCTCAACTGCGTCGTAGCGTCGGCTGCACTGTCGGCTATTTATATTTTCCGGAGACTGCGCGCTTTCTGACAAGGCACTTTTGGCGCTCCTTCACTGGCTCAATTGCGTCGTAGCGTCGGCTGCACTGTCGGTTATTTCTATTTTCTGGAGACTGCGCGGTCTCTGACAAGCCACTTTTGGCGCTCCTTTATTGGCTCAACTGCGTCGTAGCGTCGGCTGCACTGTCGGCTATTTCTATTTTCCGGAGACTGCGCGCTTTCTGACAAGGCACTTTTGGCGCTCCTTCACTGGCTCAATTGCGTCGTAGCGTCGGCTGCACTGTCGGTTATTTCTATTTTCTGGAGACTGCGCGCTTTCTGACAAGGCACTTTTGGCGCTCCTTCACTGGCTCAATTGCGTCGTAGCGTCGGCTGCACTGTCGGCTATTTCTATTTTCCGGAGACTGCGCGCTTTCTGACAAGGCACTTTTGGCGCTCCTTCACTGGCTCAATTGCGTCGTAGCGTCGGCTGCATTGTCGCCTATTTGTATTTTCTGGAGACTGCGCGGTCTCTGACAAGCCACTTTTGGCGCTCCTTTATTGGCTCAACTGCGTCGTAGCGTCGGCTGCACTGTCGGCTATTTCTATTTTCCGTAGACTGCGCGCTTTCTGACAAGGCACTTTTGGCGCTCCTTCACTGGCTCAATTGCGTCGTAGCGTCGGCTGCACTGTCGGTTATTTCTATTTTCTGGAGACTGCGCGGTCTCTGACAAGCCACTTTTGGCGCTCCTTTATTGGCTCAACTGCGTCGTAGCGTCGGCTGCACTGTCGGCTATTTCTATTTTCCGGAGACTGCGCGCTTTATGACAAGGCACTTTTGGCGCTCCTTCACTGGCTCAATTGCGTCGTAGCGTCGGCTGCACTGTCGCCTATTTCTATTTTCTGGAGACTGCGCGGTCTCTGACAAGCCACTTTTGGCGCTCCTTTATTGGCTCAACTGCGTCGTAGCGTCGGCTGCACTGTCGGCTATTTCTATTTTCCGGAGACTGCGCGCTTTCTGACAAGGCACTTTTGGCGCTCCTTCACTGGCTCAATTGCGTCGTAGCGTCGGCTGCACTGTCACCTATTTCTATTTTCTGGAGACTGCGCGGTCTCTGACAAGCCACTTTTGGCGCTCCTTTATTGGCTCAACTGCGTCGTAGCGTCGGCTGCACTGTCGGCTATTTCTATTTTCCGGAGACTGCGCGCTTTCTGATAAGGCACTTTTGGCGCTCCTACACTGGCTCAATTCCGTCGTAGCGTCGGCTGCACTGTCGCCTATTTCTATTTTCTGGAGACTGCGCGGTCTCTGACAAGCCACTTTTGGCGCTCCTTTATTGGCTCAACTGCGTCGTAGCGTCGGCTGCACTGTCGGCTATTTCTATTTTCCGGAGACTGCGCGCTTTCTGACAAGGCACTTTTGGCGCTCCTTCACTGGCTCAATTGCGTCGTAGCGTCGGCTGCACTGTCGCCTATTTCTATTTTCTGGAGACTGCGCGGTCTCTGACAAGCCACTTTTGGCGCTCCTTTATTGGCTCAACTGCGTCGTAGCGTCGGCTGCACTGTCGCCTATTTCTATTTTCTGGAGACTGCGCGGTCTCTGACAAGCCACTTTTGGCGCTCCTTTATTGGCTCAACTGCGTCGTAGCGTCGGCTGCACTGTCGGCTATTTCTATTTTCCGGAGACTGCGCGCTTTCTGACAAGGCACTTTTGGCGCTCCTTCACTGGCTCAATTGCGTCGTAGCGTCGGCTGCACTGTCGCCTATTTCTATTTTCTGGAGACTGCGCGGTCTCTGACAAGCCACTTTTGGCGCTCCTTTATTGGCTCAACTGCGTCGTAGCGTCGGCTGCACTGTCGGCTATTTCTATTTCCCGGAGACTGCGCGCTTTCTGACAAGGCACTTTTGGCGCTCCTTCACTGGCTCAATTGCGTCGTAGCGTCGGCTGCACTGTCGGTTATTTCTATTTTCTGGAGACTGCGCGCTTTCTGACAAGGCACTTTTGGCGCTCCTTCACTGGCTCAATTGCGTCGTAGCGTCGGCTGCACTGTCGCCTATTTCTATTTTCTGGAGACTGCGCGGTCTCTGACAAGCCACTTTTGGCGCTCCTTCACTGGCTCAATTGCGTCGTAGCGTCGGCTGCACTGTCGGCTATTTCTATTTTCCGGAGACTGCGCGCTTTCTGACAAGGCACTTTTGGCGCTCCTTCACTGGCTCAATTGCGTCGTAGCGTCGGCTGCACTGTCGCCTATTTCTATTTTCTGGAGACTGCGCGGTCTCTGACAAGGCACTTTTGGCGCTCCTTCACTGGCTCAATTGCGTCGTAGCGTCGGCTGCTCTGTCGGCTATTTCTATTTTCCGGAGACTGCGCGCTTTCTGACAAGGCACTTTTGGCGCTCCTTCACTGGCTCAATTGCGTCGTAGCGTCGGCTGCACTGTCGCCTATTTCGATTTTCTGGAGACTGCGCGGTCTCTGACAAGCCACTTTTGGCGCTCCTTTATTGGCTCAACTGCGTCGTAGCGTCGGCTGCACTGTCGGCTATTTCTATTTTCCGGAGACTGCGCGCTTTCTGACAAGGCACTTTTGGCGCTCCTTCACTGGCTCAATTGCGTCGTAGCGTCGGCTGCACTGTCGGCTATTTCTATTTCCCGGAGACTGCGCGCTTTCTGACAAGGCACTTTTGGCGCTCCTTCACTGGCTCAATTGCGTCGTAGCGTCGGCTGCACTGTCGGCTATATCTATTTCCCGGAGACTGCGCGCTTTCTGACAAGCCACTTTTGGCGCTCCTTTATTGGCTCAACTGCGTCGTAGCGTCGGCTGCACTGTCGGCTATTTCTATTTTCCGGAGACTGCGCGCTTTCTGACAAGGCACTTTTGGCGCTCCTTCACTGGCTCAATTGCGTCGTAGCGTCGGCTGCACTGTCGGTTATTTCTATTTTCTGGAGACTGCGCGCTTTCTGACAAGGCACTTTTGGCGCTCCTTCACTGGCTCAATTGCGTCGTAGCGTCGGCTGCACTGTCGGCTATTTCTATTTCCCGGAGACTGCGCGCTTTCTGACAAGGCACTTTTGGCGCTCCTTCACTGGCTCAATTGCGTCGTAGCGTCGGCTGCACTGTCGGCTATTTCTATTTTCCGGAGACTGCGCGCTTTCTGACAAGGCACTTTTGGCGCTCCTTCACTGGCTCAATTGCGTCGTAGCGTCGGCTGCACTGTCGGCTATTTCTATTTCCCGGAGACTGCGCGCTTTCTGACAAGGCACTTTTGGCGCTCCTTCACTGGCTCAATTGCGTCGTAGCGTCGGCTGCACTGTCGGCTATTTCTATTTCCCGGAGACTGCGCGCTTTCTGACAAGCCACTTTTGGCGCTCCTTTATTGGCTCAACTGCGTCGTAGCGTCGGCTGCACTGTCGGCTATTTCTATTTTCCGGAGACTGCGCGCTTTCTGACAAGGCACTTTTGGCGCTCCTTCACTGGCTCAATTGCGTCGTAGCGTCGGCTGCACTGTCGGCTATTTCTATTTCCCGGAGACTGCGCGCTTTCTGACAAGGCACTTTTGGCGCTCCTTCACTGGCTCAATTGCGTCGTAGCGTCGGCTGCACTGTCGGTTATTTCTATTTTCTGGAGACTGCGCGCTTTCTGACAAGGCACTTTTGGCGCTCCTTCACTGGCTCAATTGCGTCGTAGCGTCGGCTGCACTGTCGGCTATTTCTATTTTCCGGAGACTGCGCGCTTTCTGACAAGGCACTTTTGGCGCTCCTTCACTGGCTCAATTGCGTCGTAGCGTCGGCTGCAATGTCGGCTATTTCTATTTCCCGGAGACTGCGCGCTTTCTGACAAGGCACTTTTGGCGCTCCTTCACTGGCTCAATTGCGTCGTAGCGTCGGCTGCACTGTCGGTTATTTCTATTTTCTGGAGACTGCGCGCTTTCTGACAAGGCACTTTTGGCGCTCCTTCACTGGCTCAATTGCGTCGTAGCGTCGGCTGCACTGTCGCCTATTTGTATTTTCTGGAGACTGCGCGGTCTCTGACAAGCCACTTTTGGCGCTCCTTTATTGGCTCAACTGCGTCGTAGCGTCGGCTGCACTGTCGGCTATTTCTATTTTCCGTAGACTGCGCGCTTTCTGACAAGGCACTTTTGGCGCTCCTTCACTGGCTCAATTGCGTCGTAGCGTCGGCTGCACTGTCGGCTATTTCTATTTCCCGGAGACTGCGCGCTTTCTGACAAGGCACTTTTGGCGCTCCTTCACTGGCTCAATTGCGTCGTAGCGTCGGCTGCACTGTCGGTTATTTCTATTTTCTGGAGACTGCGCGCTTTCTGACAAGGCACTTTTGGCGCTCCTTTATTGGCTCAACTGCGTCGTAGCGTCGGCTGCACTGTCGGCTATTTCTATTTCCCGGAGACTGCGCGCTTTCTGACAAGGCACTTTTGGCGCTCCTTCACTGGCTCAATTGCGTCGTAGCGTCGGCTGCACTGTCGGCTATTTCTATTTCCCGGAGACTGCGCGCTTTCTGACAAGGCACTTTTGGCGCTCCTTTATTGGCTCAACTGCGTCGTAGCGTCGGCTGCACTGTCGGCTATTTCTATTTCCCGGAGACTGCGCGCTTTCTGACAAGCCACTTTTGGCGCTCCTTTATTGGCTCAACTGCGTCGTAGCGTCGGCTGCACTGTCGGCTATTTCTATTTCCCGGAGACTGCGCGCTTTGTGAACAAGCCACTTTTGGCGCTCCTTCACTGGCTCAATTGCGTCGTAGCGTCGGCTGCACTGTCGGCTATTTCTATTTCCCGGAGACTGCGCGCTTTCTTACAAGGCACTTTTGGCGCTCCTTCACTGGCTCAATTGCGTCGTAGCGTCGGCTGCACTGTCGGTTATTTCTATTTTCTGGAGACTGCGCGCTTTCTGACAAGGCACTTTTGGCGCTCCTTCACTGGCTCAACTGCGTCGTAGCGTCGGCTGCACTGTCGGCTATTTCTATTTCCCGGAGACTGCGCGCTTTCTGACAAGGCACTTTTGGCGCTCCTTCACTGGCTCAATTGCGTCATAGCGTCGGCTGCACTGTCGGCTATTTCTATTTTCCGGAGACTGCGCGCTTTCTGACAAGGCACTTTTGGCGCTCCTTCACTGGCTCAATTGCGTCGTAGCGTCGGCTGCACTGTCGCCTATTTGTATTTTCTGGAGACTGCGCGGTCTCTGACAAGCCACTTTTGGCGCTCCTTTATTGGCTCAACTGCGTCGTAGCGTCGGCTGCACTGTCGGCTATTTCTATTTTCCGTAGACTGCGCGCTTTCTGACAAGGCACTTTTGGCGCTCCTTCACTGGCTCAATTGCGTCGTAGCGTCGGCTGCACTGTCGCCTATTTGTATTTTCTGGAGACTGCGCGGTCTCTGACAAGCCACTTTTGGCGCTCCTTTATTGGCTCAACTGCGTCGTAGCGTCGGCTGCACTGTCGGCTATTTCTATTTTCCGTAGACTGCGCGCTTTCTGACAATGCACTTCTGGCGCTCCTTCACTGGCTCAATTGCGTCGTAGCGTCGGCTGCACTGTCGGTTATTTCTATTTTCTGGAGACTGCGCGGTCTCTGACAAGCCACTTTTGGCGCTCCTTTATTGGCTCAACTGCGTCGTAGCGTTGGCTGCACTGTCGGCTATTTCTATTTTCCGGAGACTGCGCGCTTTATGACAAGGCACTTTTGGCGCTCCTTCACTGGCTCAATTGCGTCGTAGCGTCGGCTGCACTGTCGCCTATTTCTATTTTCTGGAGACTGCGCGGTCTCTGACAAGCCACTTTTGGCGCTCCTTTATTGGCTCAACTGCGTCGTAGCGTCGGCTGCACTGTCGGCTATTTCTATTTTCCGGAGACTGCGCGCTTTCTGACAAGGCACTTTTGGCGCTCCTTCACTGGCTCAATTGCGTCGTAGCGTCGGCTGCACTGTCGGCTATTTCTATTTTCTGGAGACTGCGCGGTCTCTGACAAGCCACTTTTTGCGCTCCTTTATTGGCTCAACTGCGTCGTAGCGTCGGCTGCACTGTCGGCTATTTCTATTTTCCGGAGACTGCGCGCTTTCTGACAAGGCACTTTTGGCGCTCCTTCACTGGCTCAATTGCGTCGTAGCGTCGGCTGCACTGTCGCCTATTTCTATTTTCTGGAGACTGCGCGGTCTCTGACAAGCCACTTTTGGCGCTCCTTTATTGGCTCAACTGCGTCGTAGCGTCGGCTGCACTGTCGGCTATTTCTATTTTCCGGAGACTGCGCGCTTTCTGACAAGGCACTTTTGGCGCTCCTTCACTGGCTCAATTGCGTCGTAGCGTCGGCTGCACTGTCGCCTATTTCTATTTTCTGGAGACTGCGCGGTCTCTGACAAGCCACTTTTGGCGCTCCTTTATTGGCTCAACTGCGTCGTAGCGTCGGCTGCACTGTCGCCTATTTCTATTTTCTGGAGACTGCGCGGTCTCTGACAAGCCACTTTTGGCGCTCCTTTATTGGCTCAACTGCGTCGTAGCGTCGGCTGCACTGTCGGCTATTTCTATTTTCCGGAGACTGCGCGCTTTCTGACAAGGCACTTTTGGCGCTCCTTCACTGGCTCAATTGCGTCGTAGCGTCGGATGCACTGTCGCCTATTTCTATTTTCTGGAGACTGCGCGGTCTCTGACAAGCCACTTTTGGCGCTCCTTTATTGGCTCAACTGCGTCGTAGCGTCGGCTGCACTGTCGGCTATTTCTATTTTCCGGAGACTGCGCGCTTTCTGACAAGGCACTTTTGGCGCTCCTTCACTGGCTCAATTGCGTCGTAGCGTCGGCTGCACTGTCGCCTATTTCTATTTTCTGGAGACTGCGCGGTCTCTGACAAGCCACTTTTGGCGCTCCTTTATTGGCTCAACTGCGTCGTAGCGTCGGCTGCACTGTCGGCTATTTCTATTTCCCGGAGACTGCGCGCTTTCTGACAAGGCACTTTTGGCGCTCCTTCACTGGCTCAATTGCGTCGTAGCGTCGGCTGCACTGTCGCCTATTTCTATTTTCTGGAGACTGCGCGGTCTCTGACAAGCCACTTTTGGCGCTCCTTTATTGGCTCAACTGCGTCGTAGCGTCGGCTGCACTGTCGGCTATTTCTATTTTCCGGAGACTGCGCGCTTTCTGACAAGGCACTTTTGGCGCTCCTTCACTGGCTCAATTGCGTCGTAGCGTCGGCTGCACTGTCGGTTATCTTTATTTTCTGGAGACTGCGCGGTCTCTGACAAGCCACTTTTGGCGCTCCTTTATTGGCTCAACTGCGTCGTAGCGTCGGCTGCACTGTCGGCTATTTCTATTTTCCGGAGACTGCGCGCTTTATGACAAGGCACTTTTGGCGCTCCTTCACTGGCTCAATTGCGTCGTAGCGTCGGCTGCACTGTCGGCTATTTCTATTTCCCGGAGACTGCGCGCTTTCTGACAAGGCACTTTTGGCGCTCCTTCACTGGCTCAATTGCGTCGTAGCGTCGGCTGCACTGTCGCCTATTTCTATTTTCTGGAGACTGCGCGGTCTCTGACAAGCCACTTTTGGCGCTCCTTTATTGGCTCAACTGCGTCGTAGCGTCGGCTGCACTGTCGGCTATTTCTATTTTCCGGAGACTGCGCGCTTTCTGACAAGGCACTTTTGGCGCTCCTTCACTGGCTCAATTGCGTCGTAGCGTCGGCTGCACTGTCGGCTATTTCTATTTTCTGGAGACTGCGCGGTCTCTGACAAGCCACTTTTGGCGCTCCTTTATTGGCTCAACTGCGTCGTAGCGTCGGCTGCACTGTCGGCTATTTCTATTTTCCGGAGACTGCGCGCTTTATGACAAGGCACTTTTGGCGCTCCTTCACTGGCTCAATTGCGTCGTAGCGTCGGCTGCACTGTCGGCTATTTCTATTTCCCGGAGACTGCGCGCTTTCTGACAAGGCACTTTTGGCGCTCCTTCACTGGCTCAATTGCGTCGTAGCGTCGGCTGCACTGTCGGCTATTTCTATTTTCCGGAGACTGCGCGGTCTCTGACAAGGCACTTTTGGCGCTCCTTCACTGGCTCAATTGCGTCGTAGCGTCGGCTGCACTGTCGGCTATTTCTATTTCCCGGAGACTGCGCGCTTTCTGACAAGGCACTTTTGGCGCTCCTTCACTGGCTCAATTGCGTCGTAGCGTCGGCTGCACTGTCGGCTATTTCTATTTCCCGGAGACTGCGCGCTTTCTGACAAGGCACTTTTGGCGCTCCTTCACTGGCTCAATTGCGTCGTAGCGTCGGCTGCACTGTCGGCTATTTCTATTTTCTGGAGACTGCGCGGTCTCTGACAAGGCACTTTTGGCGCTCCTTCACTGGCTCAACTGCGTCGTAGCGTCGGCTGCACTGTCGGCTATTTCTATTTTCCGGAGACTGCGCCGTCTCTGACAAGGCACTTTTGGCGCTCCTTCACTGGCTGAATTGCGTCGTAGCGTCGGCTGCACTGTCGGCTATTTCTATTTTCTGGAGACTGCGCGGTCTCTGACAAGGCACTTTTGGCGCTCCTTCACTGGCTCAACTGCGTCGTAGCGTCGGCTGCACTGTCGGCTATTTCTATTTCCCGGAGACTGCGCGGTCTATGACAAGGCACTTATGGCGCTCCTTCACTGGCTCAACTGCGTCGTAGCGTCGGCTGCACTGTCGGCTATTTCTATTTTCCGGAGACTGCGCGCTTTCTGACAAGGCACTTTTGGCGCTCCTTCACTGGCTCAATTGCGTCGTAGCGTCGGCTGCACTGTCGGCTATTTCTATTTCCCGGAGACTGCGCGGTCTATGACAAGGCACTTTTGGCGCTCCTTCACTGGCTCAACTGCGTCGTAGCGTCGGCTGCACTGTCGGCTATTTCTATTTCCCGGAGACTGCGCGGTCTATGACAAGGCACTTTTGGCGCTCCTTCACTGGCTCAATTGCGTCGTAGCGTCGGCTGCACTGTCGGCTATTTCTATTTCCCGGAGACTCCGCGGTCTATGACAAGGCACTTATGGCGCTCCTTCACTGGCTCAACTGCGTCGTAGCGTCGGCTGCACTGTCGGCTATTTCTATTTCCCGGAGACTGCGCGGTCTATGACAAGGCACTTTTGGCGCTCCTTCACTGGCTCAATTGCGTCGTAGCGTCGGCTGCACTGTCTGCTATTTCTATTTCCCGGAGACTGCGCGCTTTCTGACAAGGCACTTTTGGCGCTCCTTCACTGGCTCAATTGCGTCGTAGCGTCGGCTGCACTGTCGGCTATTTCTATTTTCTGGAGACTGCGCGGTCTCTGACAAGGCACTTTTGGCGCTCCCTCACTGGCTCAATTGCGTCGTAGCGTCGGCTGCACTGTCGGCTATTTCTATTTCCCGGAGACTGCGCGCTTTCTGACAAGGCACTTTTGGCGCTCCTTCACTGGCTCAATTGCGTCGTAGCGTCGGCTGCACTGTCGGCTATTTCTATTTCCCGGAGACTGCGCGCTTCCTGACAAGGCACTTTTGGCGCTCCTTCACTGGCTCAACTGCGTCGTAGCGTCGGCTGGACTGTCGGCTATTTCTATTTTCCGGAGACTGCGCGCTTTCTGACAAGGCACTTTTGGCGCTCCTTCACTGGCTCAATTGCGTCGTAGCGTCGGCTGCACTGTCGGCTATTTCTATTTTCTGGAGACTGCGCGGTCTCTGACAAGCCACTTTTGACGCTCCTTTATTGGCTCAACTGCGTCGTAGCGTCGGCTGCACTGTCGGCTATTTCTATTTTCCGGAGACTGCGCGCTTTCTGACAAGGCACTTTTGGCGCTCCTTCACTGGCTCAATTGCGTCGTAGCGTCGGCTGCACTGTCTGCTATTTCTATTTCCCGGAGACTGCGCGCTTTCTGACAAGGCACTTTTGGCGCTCCTTCACTGGCTCAATTGCGTCGTAGCGTCGGCTGCACTGTCGGCTATTTCTATTTCCCGGAGACTGCGCGCTTCCTGACAAGGCACTTTTGGCGCTCCTTCACTGGCTCAACTGGGTCGTAGCGTCGGCTGGACTGTCGGCTATTTCTATTTTCCGGAGACTGCGCGCTTTCTGACAAGGCACTTTTGGCGCTCCTTCACTGGCTCAATTGCGTCGTAGCGTCGGCTGCACTGTCGGCTATTTCTATTTCCCGGAGACTACGCGCTTCCTGACAAGGCACTTTTGGCGCTCCTTCACTGGCTCAATTGCGTCGTAGCGTCGGCTGCACTGTCGGCTATTTCTATTTCCCGGAGACTGCGCGCTTTCTGACAAGGCACTTTTGGCGCTCCTTCACTGGCTCAATTGCGTCGTAGCGTCGGCTGCACTGTCGGCTATTTCTATTTTCTGGAGACTGCGCGGTCTCTGACAAGCCACTTTTGACGCTCCTTTATTGGCTCAACTGCGTCGTAGCGTCGGCTGCACTGTCGGCTATTTCTATTTTCCGGAGACTGCGCGCTTTCTGACAAGGCACTTTTGGCGCTCCTTCACTGGCTCAATTGCGTCGTAGCGTCGGCTGCACTGTCGGCTATTTGTATTTTCTGGAGACTGCGCGGTCTCTGACAAGCCACTTTTGGCGCTCCTTTATTGGCTCAACTGCGTCGTAGCGTCGGCTGCACTGTCGGCTATTTCTATTTTCCGGAGACTGCGCGGTCTCTGACAAGCCACTTTTGGCGCTCCTTTATTGGCTCAATTGCGTCGTAGCGTCGGCTGCACTGTCGGCTATTGCGATTTTTCCGGAGACTGCGCGGTCTCTGACAAGACACTTTTGGCGCTCTTTCATTGGCTCAATTGCGTCGTAGCGTCGGCTGCACTGTCGGCTATTTCTATTTTCTGGAGACTGCGCGGTCTCTGACAAGCCACTTTTGGCGCTCCTTTATTGGCTCAATTGCGTCGTAGCGTCGGCTGCACTGTCGGCTATTTCTATTTTCCGGAGACTGCGCGCTTTCTGACGAGGCACTTTTGGCGCTCCTTCATTGGCTCAATTGCGTCGTAGCGTCGGCTGCACTGTCGGCTATTTCTATTTTCTGGAGACTGCGCGCTTTCTGACAAGGCACTTTTGGCGCTCCTTCACTGGCTCAATTGCGTCGTAGCGTCGGCTGCACTGTCGGCTATTTCTATTTTCCGGAGACTGCGCGCTTTCTGACAAGGCACTTTTGGCGCTCCTTCACTGGCTCAATTGCGTCGTAGCGTCGGCTGCACTGTCGGCTATTGCGATTTTCCGGAGACTGCGCGGTCTCTGACAAGCCACTTTTGGCGCTCCTTTATTGGCTCAATTGCGTCGTAGCGTCGGCTGCACTGTTGGCTATTTCTATTTTCTGGAGACTGCGCGGTCTCTGACAAGACACTTTTGGCGCTCTTTCATTGGCTCAATTGCGTCGTAGCGTCGGCTGCACTGTTGGTTATTTCTATTTTCCGGAGACTGCGCGCTTTCTGACAAGGCACTTTTGGCGCTCCTTCGCTGGCTCAATTGCGTCGTAGCGTCGGCTGCACTGTCGGCTATTTCAATTTTCTGGAGACTGCGCGGTCTCTGACAAGCCACTTTTGGCGCTCCTTTATTGGCTCAACTGCGTCGTAGCGTCGGGTGCACTGTCGGCTATTTCTATTTTCCGGAGACTGCGCGCTTTCTGACAAGGCACTTTTGGCGCTCCTTCACTGGCTCAATTGCGTCGTAGCGTCGGCTGCACTGTCGGCTATTTCTATTTTCTGGAGACTGCGCGGTCTCTGACAAGCCACTTTTGGCGCTCCTTTATTGGCTCAATTGCGTCGTAGCGTCGGCTGCACTGTCGGCTATTTCTATTTTCCGGAGACTGCGCGCTTTCTGACAAGGCACTTTTGGCGCTCCTTCACTGGCTCAATTGCGTCGTAGCGTCGGCTGCACTGTCGGCTATTTCTATTTCCCGGAGACTGCGCGCTTTCTGACAAGGCACTTTTGGCGCTCCTTCACTGGCTCAATTGCGTCGTAGCGTCGGCTGCACTGTCGGTTATTTCTATTTTCTGGAGACTGCGCGCTTTCTGACAAGGCACTTTTGGCGCTCCTTCACTGGCTCAATTGCGTCGTAGCGTCGGCTGCACTGTCGGCTATTTCTATTTTCCGGAGACTGCGCGCTTTCTGACAAGGCACTTTTGGCGCTCCTTCACTGGCTCAATTGCGTCGTAGCGTCGGCTGCACTGTCGGCTATTTCTATTTCCCGGAGACTGCGCGCTTTCTGACAAGCCACTTTTGGCGCTCCTTTATTGGCTCAACTGCGTCGTAGCGTCGGCTGCACTGTCGGCTATTTCTATTTCCCGGAGACTGCGCGCTTTCTGACAAGGCACTTTTGGCGCTCCTTCACTGGCTCAATTGCGTCGTAGCGTCGGCTGCACTGTCGGCTATTTCTATTTTCCGGAGACTGCGCGCTTTCTGACAAGGCACTTTTGGCGCTCCTTCACTGGCTCAATTGCGTCGTAACGTCGGCTGCACTGTCGGCTATTTCTATTTCCCGGAGACTGCGCGCTTTCTGACAAGGCACTTTTGGCGCTCCTTCACTGGCTCAATTGCGTCGTAGCGTCGGCTGCACTGTCGGCTATTTCTATTTCCCGGAGACTGCGCGCTTTCTGACAAGCCACTTTTGGCGCTCCTTTATTGGCTCAACTGCGTCGTAGCGTCGGCTGCACTGTCGGCTATTTCTATTTTCCGGAGACTGTGCGCTTTCTGACAAGGCACTTTTGGCGCTCCTTCACTGGCTCAATTGCGTCGTAGCGTCGGCTGCACTGTCGGCTATTTCTATTTCCCGGAGACTGCGCGCTTTAAACAAGGCACTTTTGGCGCTCCTTCACTGGCTCAATTGCGTCGTAGCGTCGGCTGCACTGTCGGTTATTTCTATTTTCTGGAGACTGCGCGCTTTCTGACAAGGCACTTTTGGCGCTCCTTCACTGGCTCAATTGCGTCGTAGCGTCGGCTGCACTGTCGGCTATTTCTATTTTCCGGAGACTGCGCGCTTTCTGACAAGGCACTTTTGGCGCTCCTTCACTGGCTCAATTGCGTCGTAGCGTCGGCTGCACTGTCGCCTATTTGTATTTTCTGGAGACTGCGCGGTCTCTGACAAGCCACTTTTGGCGCTCCTTTATTGGCTCAACTGCGTCGTAGCGTCGGCTGCACTGTCGGCTATTTCTATTTTCCGTAGACTGCGCGCTTTCTGACAAGGCACTTTTGGCGCTCCTTCACTGGCTCAATTGCGTCGTAGCGTCGGCTGCACTGTCGGCTATTTCTATTTCCCGGAGACTGCGCGCTTTCTGACAAGGCACTTTTGGCGCTCCTTCACTGGCTCAATTGCGTCGTAGCGTCGGCTGCACTGTCGGCTATTTCTATTTCCCGGAGACTGCGCGCTTTCTGACAAGCCACTTTTGGCGCTCCTTTATTGGCTCAACTGCGTCGTAGCGTCGGCTGCACTGTCGGCTATTTCTATTTCCCGGAGACTGCGCGCTTTCTGACAAGGCACTTTTGGCGCTCCTTCACTGGCTCAATTGCGTCGTAGCGTCGGCTGCACTGTCGGCTATTTCTATTTTCCGTAGACTGCGCGCTTTCTGACAAGGCACTTTTGGCGCTCCTTTATTGGCTCAACTGCGTCGTAGCGTCGGCTGCACTGTCGGCTATTTCTATTTCCCGGAGACTGCGCGCTTTCTGACAAGGCACTTTTGGCGCTCCTTCACTGGCTCAATTGCGTCGTAGCGTCGGCTGCACTGTCGGCTATTTCTATTTCCCGGAGACTGCGCGCTTTCTGACAAGCCACTTTTGGCGCTCCTTTATTGGCTCAACTGCGTCGTAGCGTCGGCTGCACTGTCGGCTATTTCTATTTCCCGGAGACTGCGCGCTTTCTGACAAGGCACTTTTGGCGCTCCTTCACTGGCTCAATTGCGTCGTAGCGTCGGCTGCACTGTCGGCTATTTCTATTTCCCGGAGACTGCGCGCTTTCTGACAAGGCACTTTTGGCGCTCCTTCACTGGCTCAATTGCGTCGTAGCGTCGGCTGCACTGTCGCCTATTTGTATTTTCTGGAGACTGCGCGGTCTCTGACAAGCCACTTTTGGCGCTCCTTTATTGGCTCAACTGCGTCGTAGCGTCGGCTGCACTGTCGGCTATTTCTATTTTCCGTAGACTGCGCGCTTTCTGACAAGGCACTTTTGGCGCTCCTTCACTGGCTCAATTGCGTCGTAGCGTCGGCTGCACTGTCGCCTATTTGTATTTTCTGGAGACTGCGCGGTCTCTGACAAGCCACTTTTGGCGCTCCTTTATTGGCTCAACTGCGTCGTAGCGTCGGCTGCACTGTCGGCTATTTCTATTTTCCGTAGACTGCGCGCTTTCTGACAAGGCACTTTTGGCGCTCCTTCACTGGCTCAATTGCGTCGTAGCGTCGGCTGCACTGTCGGTTATTTCTATTTTCTGGAGACTGCGCGGTCTCTGACAAGCCACTTTTGGCGCTCCTTTATTGGCTCAACTGCGTCGTAGCGTCGGCTGCACTGTCGGCTATTTCTATTTTCCGTAGACTGCGCGCTTTCTGACAAGGCACTTTTGGCGCTCCTTCACTGGCTCAATTGCGTCGTAGCGTCGGCTGCACTGTCGCCTATTTGTATTTTCTGGAGTCTGCGCGGTCTCTGACAAGCCACTTTTGGCGCTCCTTTATTGGCTCAACTGCGTCGTAGCGTCGGCTGCACTGTCGGCTATTTCTATTTTCCGTAGACTGCGCGCTTTCTGACAAGGCACTTTTGGCGCTCCTTCACTGGCTCAATTGCGTCGTAGCGTCGGCTGCACTGTCGCCTATTTGTATTTTCTGGAGACTGCGCGGTCTCTGACAAGCCACTTTTGGCGCTCCTTTATTGGCTCAACTGCGTCGTAGCGTCGGCTGCACTGTCGGCTATTTCTATTTTCCGTAGACTGCGCGCTTTCTGACAAGGCACTTTTGGCGCTCCTTCACTGGCTCAATTGCGTCGTAGCGTCGGCTGCACTGTCGGTTATTTCTATTTTCTGGAGACTGCGCGCTTTCTGACAAGGCACTTTTGGCGCTCCTTCACTGGCTCAATTGCGTCGTAGCGTCGGCTGCACTGTCGGCTATTTCTATTTTCCGTAGACTGCGCGCTTTCTGACAAGGCACTTTTGGCGCTCCTTCACTGGCTCAATTGCGTCGTAGCGTCGGCTGCACTGTCGCCTATTTGTATTTTCTGGAGACTGCGCGGTCTCTGACAAGCCACTTTTGGCGCTCCTTTATTGGCTCAACTGCGTCGTAGCGTCGGCTGCACTGTCGGCTATTTCTATTTTCCGTAGACTGCGCGCTTTCTGACAAGGCACTTTTGGCGCGCCTTCACTGGCTCAATTGCGTCGTAGCGTCGGCTGCACTGTCGCCTATTTGTATTTTCTGGAGACTGCGCGGTCTCTGACAAGCCACTTTTGGCGCTCCTTTATTGGCTCAACTGCGTCGTAGCGTCGGCTGCACTGTCGGCTATTTCTATTTTCCGTAGACTGCGCGCTTTCTGACAAGGCACTTTTGGCGCTCCTTCACTGGCTCAATTGCGTCGTAGCGTCGGCTGCACTGTCGCCTATTTGTATTTTCTGGAGACTGCGCGGTCTCTGACAAGCCACTTTTGGCGCTCCTTTATTGGCTCAACTGCGTCGTAGCGTCGGCTGCACTGTCGGCTATTTCTATTTTCCGGAGACTGCGCGCTTTCTGACAAGGCACTTTTGGCGCTCCTTCACTGGCTCAATTGCGTCGTAGCGTCGGCTGCACTGTCGCCTATTTGTATTTTCTGGAGACTGCGCGGTCTCTGACAAGCCACTTTTGGCGCTCCTTTATTGGCTCAACTGCGTCGTAGCGTCGGCTGCACTGTCGGCTATTTCTATTTTCCGTAGACTGCGCGCTTTCTGACAAGGCACTTTTGGCGCTCCTTCACTGGCTCAATTGCGTCGTAGCGTCGGCTGCACTGTCGGTTATTTCTATTTTCTGGAGACTGCGCGGTCTCTGACAAGCCACTTTTGGCGCTCCTTTATTGGCTCAACTGCGTCGTAGCGTCGGCTGCACTGTCGGCTATTTCTATTTTCCGGAGACTGTGCGCTTTATGACAAGGCACTTTTGGCGCTCCTTCACTGGCTCAATTGCGTCGTAGCGTCGGCTGCACTGTCGCCTATTTCTATTTTCTGGAGACTGCGCGGTCTCTGACAAGCCACTTTTGGCGCTCCTTTATTGGCTCAACTGCGTCGTAGCGTCGGCTGCACTGTCGGCTATTTCCATTTTCCGGAGACTGCGCGCTTTCTGACAAGGCACTTTTGGCGCTCCTTCACTGGCTCAATTGCGTCGTAGCGTCGGCTGCACTGTCGCCTATTTCTATTTTCTGGAGACTGCGCGGTCTCTGACAAGCCACTTTTGGCGCTCCTTTATTGGCTCAACTGCGTCGTAGCGTCGGCTGCACTGTCGGCTATTTCTATTTTCCGGAGACTGCGCGCTTTCTGACAAGGCACTTTTGGCGCTCCTTCACTGGCTCAATTGCGTCGTAGCGTCGGCTGCACTGTCGCCTATTTCTATTTTCTGGAGACTGCGCGGTCTCTGACAAGCCACTTTTGGCGCTCCTTTATTGGCTCAACTGCGTCGTAGCGTCGGCTGCACTGTCGGCTATTTCTATTTTCCGGAGACTGCGCGCTTTCTGACAAGGCACTTTTGGCGCTCTTTCACTGGCTCAATTGCGTCGTAGCGTCGGCTGCACTGTCGCCTATTTCTATTTTCTGGAGACTGCGCGGTCTCTGACAAGCCACTTTTGGCGCTCCTTTATTGGCTCAACTGCGTCGTAGCGTCGGCTGCACTGTCGCCTATTTCTATTTTCTGGAGACTGCGCGGTCTCTGACAAGCCACTTTTGGCGCTCCTTTATTGGCTCAACTGCGTCGTAGCGTCGGCTGCACTGTCGGCTATTTCTATTTTCCGGAGACTGCGCGCTTTCTGACAAGGCACTTTTGGCGCTCCTTCACTGGCTCAATTGCGTCGTAGCGTCGGCTGCACTGTCGCCTATTTCTATTTTCTGGAGACTGCGCGGTCTCTGACAAGCCACTTTTGGCGCTCCTTTATTGGCTCAACTGCGTCGTAGCGTCGGCTGCACTGTCGGCTATTTCTATTTTCCGGAGACTGCGCGCTTTCTGACAAGGCACTTTTGGCGCTCCTTCACTGGCTCAATTGCGTCGTAGCGTCGGCTGCACTGTCGCCTATTTCTATTTTCTGGAGACTGCGCGGTCTCTGACAAGCCACTTTTGGCGCTCCTTTATTGGCTCAACTGCGTCGTAGCGTCGGCTGCACTGTCGGCTATTTCTATTTTCCGGAGACTGCGCGCTTTCTGACAAGGCACTTTTGGCGCTCCTTCACTGGCTCAATTGCGTCGTAGCGTCGGCTGCACTGTCGCCTATTTCTATTTTCTGGAGACTGCGCGGTCTCTGACAAGCCACTTTCGGCGCTCCTTTATTGGCTCAACTGCGTCGTAGCGTCGGCTGCACTGTCGGCTATTTCTATTTTCCGGAGACTGCGCGCTTTCTGACAAGGCACTTTTGGCGCTCCTTCACTGGCTCAATTGCGTCGTAGCGTCGGCTGCACTGTCGGTTATCTTTATTTTCTGGAGACTGCGCGGTCTCTGACAAGCCACTTTTGGCGCTCCTTTATTGGCTCAACTGCGTCGTAGCGTCGGCTGCACTGTCGGCTATTTCTATTTTCCGGAGACTCCGCGGTCTCTGACAAGCCACTTTCGGCGCTCCTTTATTGGCTCAACTGCGTCGTAGCGTCGGCTGCACTGTCGGCTATTTCTATTTTCCGGAGACTGCGCGCTTTCTGACAAGGCACTTTTGGCGCTCCTTCACTGGCTCAATTGCGTCGTAGCGTCGGCTGCACTGTCGCCTATTTCTATTTTCTGGAGACTGCGCGGTCTCTGACAAGCCACTTTTGGCGCTCCTTTATTGGCTCAACTGCGTCGTAGCGTCGGCTGCACTGTCGGCTATTTCTATTTTCCGGAGACTGCGCGCTTTCTGACAAGGCACTTTTGGCGCTCCTTCACTGGCTCAATTGCGTCGTAGCGTCGGCTGTACTGTCGCCTATTTCTATTTTCTGGAGACTGCGCGGTCTCTGACAAGCCACTTTCGGCGCTCCTTTATTGGCTCAACTGCGTCGTAGCGTCGGCTGCACTGTCGGCTATTTCTATTTTCCGGAGACTGCACGCTTTCTGACAAGGCACTTTTGGCGCTCCTTCACTGGCTCAATTGCGTCGTAGCGTCGGCTGCACTGTCGGTTATCTTTATTTTCTGGAGACTGCGCGGTCTCTGACAAGCCACTTTTGGCGCTCCTTTATTGGCTCAACTGCGTCGTAGCGTCGGCTGCACTGTCGGCTATTTCTATTTTCCGGAGACTGCGCGCTTTCTGACAAGGCACTTTTGGCGCTCCTTCACTGGCTCAATTGCGTCGTAGCGTCGGCTGCACTGTCGCCTATTTCTATTTTCTGGAGACTGCGCGGTCTCTGACAAGCCACTTTTGGCGCTCCTTTATTGGCTCAACTGCGTCGTAGCGTCGGCTGCACTGTCGCCTATTTCTATTTTCTGGAGACTGCGCGGTCTCTGACAAGCCACTTTTGGCGCTCCTTTATTGGCTCAACTGCGTCGTAGCGTCGGCTGCACTGTCGGCTATTTCTATTTTCCGGAGACTGCGCGCTTTCTGACAAGGCACTTTTGGCGCTCCTTCACTGGCTCAATTGCGTCGTAGCGTCGGCTGCACTGTCGCCTATTTCTATTTTCTGGAGACTGCGCGGTCTCTGACAAGCCACTTTTGGCGCTCCTTTATTGGCTCAACTGCGTCGTAGCGTCGGCTGCACTGTCGGCTATTTCTATTTTCCGGAGACTGCGCGCTTTCTGACAAGGCACTTTTGGCGCTCCTTCACTGGCTCAATTGCGTCGTAGCGTCGGCTGCACTGTCGCCTATTTCTATTTTCTGGAGACTGCGCGGTCTCTGACAAGCCACTTTTGGCGCTCCTTTATTGGCTCAACTGCGTCGTAGCGTCGGCTGCACTGTCGGCTATTTCTATTTTCCGGAGACTGCGCGCTTTCTGACAAGGCACTTTTGGCGCTCCTTCACTGGCTCAATTGCGTCGTAGCGTCGGCTGCACTGTCGGCTATTTCTATTTTCCGGAGACTGCGCGCTTTATGACAAGGCACTTTTGGCGCTCCTTCACTGGCTCAATTGCGTCGTAGCGTCGGCTGCACTGTCGGCTATTTCTATTTCCCGGAGACTGCGCGCTTTCTGACAAGGCACTTTTGGCGCTCCTTCACTGGCTCAATTGCGTCGTAGCGTCGGCTGCACTGTCGGCTATTTCTATTTTCCGGAGACTGCGCGGTCTCTGACAAGCCACTTTTGACGCTCCTTTATTGGCTCAACTGCGTCGTAGCGTCGGCTGCACTGTCGGCTATTTCTATTTTCCGGAGACTGCGCGGTCTCTGACAAGCCACTTTTGACGCTCCTTTATTGGCTCAACTGCGTCGTAGCGTCGGCTGCACTGTCGGCTATTTCTATTTTCCGGAGACTGCGCGCTTTCTGACAAGGCACTTTTGGCGCTCCTTCACTGGCTCAATTGCGTCGTAGCGTCGGCTGCACTGTCGGCTATTTCTATTTCCCGGAGACTGCGCGGTCTCTGACAACGCACTTTTGGCGCTCCTTTATTGGCTCAATTGCGTCGTAGCGTCGGCTGCACTGTCGGCTATTTCTATTTCCCGGAGACTGCGCGGTCTCTGACAAGCCACTTTTGACGCTCCTTTATTGGCTCAATTGCGTCGTAGCGTCGGCTGCACTGTCGGCTATTTCTATTTCCCGGAGACTGCGCGCTTTCTGACAAGGCACTTTTGGCGCTCCTTCACTGGCTCAATTGCGTCGTAGCGTCGGCTGCACTGTCGGCTATTTCTATTTCCCGGAGACTGCGCGGTCTCTGACAAGCCACTTTTGACGCTCCTTTATTGGCTCAACTGCGTCGTAGCGTCGGCTGCACTGTCGGCTATTTCTATTTTCCGGAGACTGCGCGCTTTCTGACAAGGCACTTTTGGCGCTCCTTCACTGGCTCAATTGCGTCGTAGCGTCGGCTGCACTGTCGGCTATTTCTATTTCCCGGAGACTGCGCGGTCTCAGACAACGCACTTTTGGCGCTCCTTTATTGGCTCAATTGCGTCGTAGCGTCGGCTGCACTGTCGGCTATTTCTATTTTCCGGAGACTGCGCGGTCTCTGACAAGCCACTTTTGACGCTCCTTTATTGGCTCAATTGCGTCGTAGCGTCGGCTGCACTGTCGGCTATTTCTATTTCCCGGAGACTGCGCGCTTTCTGACAAGGCACTTTTGGCGCTCCTTCACTGGCTCAATTGCGTCGTAGCGTCGGCTGCACTGTCGGCTATTTCTATTTTCTGGAGACTGCGCGGTCTCTGACAAGGCACTTTTGGCGCTCCTTCACTGGCTCAACTGCGTCGTAGCGTCGGCTGCACTGTCGGCTATTTCTATTTTCCGGAGACTGCGCGCTTTCTGACAAGGCACTTTTGGCGCTCCTTCACTGGCTGAATTGCGTCGTAGCGTCGGCTGCACTGTCGGCTATTTCTATTTCCCGGAGACTGCGCGCTTTCTGACAAGGCACTTTTGGCGCTCCTTCACTGGCTTAATTGCGTCGTAGCGTCGGCTGCACTGTCGGCTATTTCTATTTCCCGGAGACTGCGCGGTCTCTGACAAGGCACTTTTGGCGCTCCTTCACTGGCTCAACTGCGTCGTAGCGTCGGCTGCACTGTCGGCTATTTCTATTTTCCGGAGACTGCGCGCTTTCTGACAAGGCACTTTTGGCGCTCCTTCACTGGCTCAATTGCGTCGTAGCGTCGGCTGCACTGTCGGCTATTTCTATTTCCCGGAGACTGCGCGCTTTCTGACAAGGCACTTTTGGCGCTCCTTCACTGGCTCAATTGCGTCGTAGCGTCGGCTGCACTGTCGGCTATTTCTATTTTCTGGAGACTGCGCGGTCTCTGACAAGGCACTTTTGGCGCTCCTTCACTGGCTCAATTGCGTCGTAGCGTCGGCTGCACTGTCGGCTATTTCTATTTCCCGGAGACTGCGCGCTTTCTGACAAGGCACTTTTGGCGCTCCTTCACTGGCTCAATTGCGTCGTAGCGTCGGCTGCACTGTCGGCTATTTCTATTTTCTGGAGACTGCGCGGTCTCTGACAAGGCAGTTTTGGCGCTCCTTCACTGGCTCAATTGCGTCGTAGCGTCGGCTGCACTGTCGGCTATTTCTATTTCCCGGAGACTGCGCGCTTTCTGACAAGGCACTTTTGGCGCTCCTTCACTGGCTCAATTGCGTCGTAGCGTCGGCTGCACTGTCGGCTATTTCTATTTTCTGGAGACTGCGCGGTCTCTGACAAGGCACTTTTGGCGCTTATTCACTGGCTCAATTGCGTCGTAGCGTCGGCTGCACTGTCGGCTATTTGTATTTTCTGGAGACTGCGCGGTCTCTGACAAGGCACTTTTGGCGCTCCTTCACTGGCTCAATTGCGTCGTAGCGTCGGCTGCACTGTCGGCTATTTCTATTTCCCGGAGACTGCGCGCTTTCTGACAAGGCACTTTTGGCGCTCCTTCACTGGCTCAATTGCGTCGTAGCGTCGGCTGCACTGTCGGCTATTTCTATTTTCTGGAGACTGCGCGGTCTCTGACAAGGCACTTTTGGCGCTCCTTCACTGGCTCAATTGCGTCGTAGCGTCGGCTGCACTGTCGGCTATTTCTATTTCCCGGAGACTGCGCGCTTTCTGACAAGGCACTTTTGGCGCTCCTTCACTGGCTCAATTGCGTCGTAGCGTCGGCTGCACTGTCGGCTATTTGTATTTTCTGGAGACTGCGCGGTCTCTGACAAGGCACTTTTGGCGCTCCTTCACTGGCTCAATTGCGTCGTAGCGTCGGCTGCACTGTCGGCTATTTCTATTTCCCGGAGACTGCGCGCTTTCTGACAAGGCACTTTTGGCGCTCCTTCACTGGCTCAATTGCGTCGTAGCGTCGGCTGCACTGTCGGCTATTTCTATTTTCTGGAGACTGCGCGGTCTCTGACAAGGCACTTTTGGCGCTCCTTCACTGGCTCAATTGCGTCGTAGCGTCGGCTGCACTGTCGGCTATTTCTATTTCCCGGAGACTGCGCGCTTTCTGACAAGGCACTTTTGGCGCTCCTTCACTGGCTCAACTGCGTCGTAGCGTCGGCTGCACTGTCGGCTATTTCTATTTTCCGGAGACTGCGCGGTCTCTGACAAGGCAGTTTTGGCGCTCCTTCACTGGCTCAATTGCGTCGTAGCGTCGGCTGCACTGTCGGCTATTTCTATTTTCTGGAGACTGCGCGGTCTCTGACAAGCCACTTTTGACGCTCCTTTATTGGCTCAACTGCGTCGTAGCGTCGGCTGCACTGTCGGCTATTTCTATTTTCCGGAGACTGCGCGCTTTCTGACAAGGCACTTTTGGCGCTCCTTCACTGGCTCAATTGCGTCGTAGCGTCGGCTGCACTGTCGGCTATTTCTATTTCCCGGAGACTGCGCGCTTTCTGACAAGGCACTTTTGGCGCTCCTTCACTGGCTCAATTGCGTCGTAGCGTCGGCTGCACTGTCGGCTATTTCTATTTTCTGGAGACTGCGCGGTCTCTGACAAGGCACTTTTGGCGCTCCTTCACTGGCTCAATTGCGTCGTAGCGTCGGCTGCACTGTCGGCTATTTCTATTTTCTGGAGACTGCGCGGTTTCTGACAAGGCAGTTTTGGCGCTCCTTCACTGGCTCAATTGCGTCGTAGCGTCGGCTGCACTGTCGGCTATTTCTATTTCCCGGAGACTGCGCGCTTTCTGACAAGGCACTTTTGGCGCTCCTTCACTGGCTCAATTGCGTCGTAGCGTCGGCTGCACTGTCGGCTATTTCTATTTTCTGGAGACTGCGCGGTCTCTGACAAGGCACTTTTGGCGCTCCTTCACTGGCTCAATTGCGTCGTAGCGTCGGCTGCACTGTCGGCTATTTGTATTTTCTGGAGACTGCGCGGTCTCTGACAAGGCACTTTTGGCGCTCCTTCACTGGCTCAATTGCGTCGTAGCGTCGGCTGCACTGTCGGCTATTTCTATTTCCCGGAGACTGCGCGCTTTCTGACAAGGCACTTTTGGCGCTCCTTCACTGGCTCAATTGCGTCGTAGCGTCGGCTGCACTGTCGGCTATTTCTATTTCCCGGAGACAGCGCGCTTTCTGACAAGGCACTTTTGGCGCTCCTTCACTGGCTCAATTGCGTCGTAGCGTCGGCTGCACTGTCGGCTATTTCTATTTTCTGGAGACTGCGCGGTCTCTGACAAGGCACTTTTGGCGCTCCTTCACTGGCTCAATTGCGTCGTAGCGTCGGCTGCACTGTCGGCTATTTCTATTTCCCGGAGACTGCGCGCTTTCTGACAAGGCACTTTTGGCGCTCCTTCACTGGCTCAATTGCGTCGTAGCGTCGGCTGCACTGTCGCCTATTTCTATTTTCTGGAGACTGCGCGGTCTCTGACAAGCCACTTTTGGCGCTCCTTTATTGGCTCAACTGCGTCGTAGCGTCGGCTGCACTGTCGGCTATTTCTATTTTCCGGAGACTGCGCGCTTTCTGACAAGGCACTTTTGGCGCTCCTTCACTGGCTCAATTGCGTCGTAGCGTCGGCTGCACTGTCGCCTATTTCTATTTTCTGGAGACTGCGCGGTCTCTGACAAGCCACTTTTGGCGCTCCTTTATTGGCTCAACTGCGTCGTAGCGTCGGCTGCACTGTCGGCTATTTCTATTTTCCGGAGACTGCGCGCTTTCTGACAAGGCACTTTTGGCGCTCTTTCACTGGCTCAATTGCGTCGTAGCGTCGGCTGCACTGTCGCCTATTTCTATTTTCTGGAGACTGCGCGGTCTCTGACAAGCCACTTTTGGCGCTCCTTTATTGGCTCAACTGCGTCGTAGCGTCGGCTGCACTGTCGCCTATTTCTATTTTCTGGAGACTGCGCGGTCTCTGACAAGCCACTTTTGGCGCTCCTTTATTGGCTCAACTGCGTCGTAGCGTCGGCTGCACTGTCGGCTATTTCTATTTTCCGGAGACTGCGCGCTTTCTGACAAGGCACTTTTGGCGCTCCTTCACTGGCTCAATTGCGTCGTAGCGTCGGCTGCACTGTCGCCTATTTCTATTTTCTGGAGACTGCGCGGTCTCTGACAAGCCACTTTTGGCGCTCCTTTATTGGCTCAACTGCGTCGTAGCGTCGGCTGCACTGTCGGCTATTTCTATTTTCCGGAGACTGCGCGCTTTCTGACAAGGCACTTTTGGCGCTCCTTCACTGGCTCAATTGCGTCGTAGCGTCGGCTGCACTGTCGCCTATTTCTATTTTCTGGAGACTGCGCGGTCTCTGACAAGCCACTTTTGGCGCTCCTTTATTGGCTCAACTGCGTCGTAGCGTCGGCTGCACTGTCGGCTATTTCTATTTTCCGGAGACTGCGCGCTTTCTGACAAGGCACTTTTGGCGCTCCTTCACTGGCTCAATTGCGTCGTAGCGTCGGCTGCACTGTCGCCTATTTCTATTTTCTGGAGACTGCGCGGTCTCTGACAAGCCACTTTCGGCGCTCCTTTATTGGCTCAACTGCGTCGTAGCGTCGGCTGCACTGTCGGCTATTTCTATTTTCCGGAGACTGCGCGCTTTCTGACAAGGCACTTTTGGCGCTCCTTCACTGGCTCAATTGCGTCGTAGCGTCGGCTGCACTGTCGGTTATCTTTATTTTCTGGAGACTGCGCGGTCTCTGACAAGCCACTTTTGGCGCTCCTTTATTGGCTCAACTGCGTCGTAGCGTCGGCTGCACTGTCGGCTATTTCTATTTTCCGGAGACTCCGCGGTCTCTGACAAGCCACTTTCGGCGCTCCTTTATTGGCTCAACTGCGTCGTAGCGTCGGCTGCACTGTCGGCTATTTCTATTTTCCGGAGACTGCGCGCTTTCTGACAAGGCACTTTTGGCGCTCCTTCACTGGCTCAATTGCGTCGTAGCGTCGGCTGCACTGTCGCCTATTTCTATTTTCTGGAGACTGCGCGGTCTCTGACAAGCCACTTTTGGCGCTCCTTTATTGGCTCAACTGCGTCGTAGCGTCGGCTGCACTGTCGGCTATTTCTATTTTCCGGAGACTGCGCGCTTTCTGACAAGGCACTTTTGGCGCTCCTTCACTGGCTCAATTGCGTCGTAGCGTCGGCTGTACTGTCGCCTATTTCTATTTTCTGGAGACTGCGCGGTCTCTGACAAGCCACTTTCGGCGCTCCTTTATTGGCTCAACTGCGTCGTAGCGTCGGCTGCACTGTCGGCTATTTCTATTTTCCGGAGACTGCGCGCTTTCTGACAAGGCACTTTTGGCGCTCCTTCACTGGCTCAATTGCGTCGTAGCGTCGGCTGCACTGTCGGTTATCTTTATTTTCTGGAGACTGCGCGGTCTCTGACAAGCCACTTTTGGCGCTCCTTTATTGGCTCAACTGCGTCGTAGCGTCGGCTGCACTGTCGGCTATTTCTATTTTCCGGAGACTGCGCGCTTTCTGACAAGGCACTTTTGGCGCTCCTTCACTGGCTCAATTGCGTCGTAGCGTCGGCTGCACTGTCGCCTATTTCTATTTTCTGGAGACTGCGCGGTCTCTGACAAGCCACTTTTGGCGCTCCTTTATTGGCTCAACTGCGTCGTAGCGTCGGCTGCACTGTCGCCTATTTCTATTTTCTGGAGACTGCGCGGTCTCTGACAAGCCACTTTTGGCGCTCCTTTATTGGCTCAACTGCGTCGTAGCGTCGGCTGCACTGTCGGCTATTTCTATTTTCCGGAGACTGCGCGCTTTCTGACAAGGCACTTTTGGCGCTCCTTCACTGGCTCAATTGCGTCGTAGCGTCGGCTGCACTGTCGCCTATTTCTATTTTCTGGAGACTGCGCGGTCTCTGACAAGCCACTTTTGGCGCTCCTTTATTGGCTCAACTGCGTCGTAGCGTCGGCTGCACTGTCGGCTATTTCTATTTTCCGGAGACTGCGCGCTTTCTGACAAGGCACTTTTGGCGCTCCTTCACTGGCTCAATTGCGTCGTAGCGTCGGCTGCACTGTCGCCTATTTCTATTTTCTGGAGACTGCGCGGTCTCTGACAAGCCACTTTTGGCGCTCCTTTATTGGCTCAACTGCGTCGTAGCGTCGGCTGCACTGTCGGCTATTTCTATTTTCCGGAGACTGCGCGCTTTCTGACAAGGCACTTTTGGCGCTCCTTCACTGGCTCAATTGCGTCGTAGCGTCGGCTGCACTGTCGGCTATTTCTATTTTCCGGAGACTGCGCGCTTTATGACAAGGCACTTTTGGCGCTCCTTCACTGGCTCAATTGCGTCGTAGCGTCGGCTGCACTGTCGGCTATTTCTATTTCCCGGAGACTGCGCGCTTTCTGACAAGGCACTTTTGGCGCTCCTTCACTGGCTCAATTGCGTCGTAGCGTCGGCTGCACTGTCGGCTATTTCTATTTTCCGGAGACTGCGCGGTCTCTGACAAGCCACTTTTGACGCTCCTTTATTGGCTCAACTGCGTCGTAGCGTCGGCTGCACTGTCGGCTATTTCTATTTTCCGGAGACTGCGCGGTCTCTGACAAGCCACTTTTGACGCTCCTTTATTGGCTCAACTGCGTCGTAGCGTCGGCTGCACTGTCGGCTATTTCTATTTTCCGGAGACTGCGCGCTTTCTGACAAGGCACTTTTGGCGCTCCTTCACTGGCTCAATTGCGTCGTAGCGTCGGCTGCACTGTCGGCTATTTCTATTTCCCGGAGACTGCGCGGTCTCTGACAACGCACTTTTGGCGCTCCTTTATTGGCTCAATTGCGTCGTAGCGTCGGCTGCACTGTCGGCTATTTCTATTTCCCGGAGACTGCGCGGTCTCTGACAAGCCACTTTTGACGCTCCTTTATTGGCTCAATTGCGTCGTAGCGTCGGCTGCACTGTCGGCTATTTCTATTTCCCGGAGACTGCGCGCTTTCTGACAAGGCACTTTTGGCGCTCCTTCACTGGCTCAATTGCGTCGTAGCGTCGGCTGCACTGTCGGCTATTTCTATTTCCCGGAGACTGCGCGGTCTCTGACAAGCCACTTTTGACGCTCCTTTATTGGCTCAACTGCGTCGTAGCGTCGGCTGCACTGTCGGCTATTTCTATTTTCCGGAGACTGCGCGCTTTCTGACAAGGCACTTTTGGCGCTCCTTCACTGGCTCAATTGCGTCGTAGCGTCGGCTGCACTGTCGGCTATTTCTATTTCCCGGAGACTGCGCGGTCTCAGACAACGCACTTTTGGCGCTCCTTTATTGGCTCAATTGCGTCGTAGCGTCGGCTGCACTGTCGGCTATTTCTATTTTCCGGAGACTGCGCGGTCTCTGACAAGCCACTTTTGACGCTCCTTTATTGGCTCAATTGCGTCGTAGCGTCGGCTGCACTGTCGGCTATTTCTATTTCCCGGAGACTGCGCGCTTTCTGACAAGGCACTTTTGGCGCTCCTTCACTGGCTCAATTGCGTCGTAGCGTCGGCTGCACTGTCGGCTATTTCTATTTTCTGGAGACTGCGCGGTCTCTGACAAGGCACTTTTGGCGCTCCTTCACTGGCTCAACTGCGTCGTAGCGTCGGCTGCACTGTCGGCTATTTCTATTTTCCGGAGACTGCGCGCTTTCTGACAAGGCACTTTTGGCGCTCCTTCACTGGCTGAATTGCGTCGTAGCGTCGGCTGCACTGTCGGCTATTTCTATTTCCCGGAGACTGCGCGCTTTCTGACAAGGCACTTTTGGCGCTCCTTCACTGGCTTAATTGCGTCGTAGCGTCGGCTGCACTGTCGGCTATTTCTATTTCCCGGAGACTGCGCGGTCTCTGACAAGGCACTTTTGGCGCTCCTTCACTGGCTCAACTGCGTCGTAGCGTCGGCTGCACTGTCGGCTATTTCTATTTTCCGGAGACTGCGCGCTTTCTGACAAGGCACTTTTGGCGCTCCTTCACTGGCTCAATTGCGTCGTAGCGTCGGCTGCACTGTCGGCTATTTCTATTTCCCGGAGACTGCGCGCTTTCTGACAAGGCACTTTTGGCGCTCCTTCACTGGCTCAATTGCGTCGTAGCGTCGGCTGCACTGTCGGCTATTTCTATTTTCTGGAGACTGCGCGGTCTCTGACAAGGCACTTTTGGCGCTCCTTCACTGGCTCAATTGCGTCGTAGCGTCGGCTGCACTGTCGGCTATTTCTATTTCCCGGAGACTGCGCGCTTTCTGACAAGGCACTTTTGGCGCTCCTTCACTGGCTCAATTGCGTCGTAGCGTCGGCTGCACTGTCGGCTATTTCTATTTTCTGGAGACTGCGCGGTCTCTGACAAGGCAGTTTTGGCGCTCCTTCACTGGCTCAATTGCGTCGTAGCGTCGGCTGCACTGTCGGCTATTTCTATTTCCCGGAGACTGCGCGCTTTCTGACAAGGCACTTTTGGCGCTCCTTCACTGGCTCAATTGCGTCGTAGCGTCGGCTGCACTGTCGGCTATTTCTATTTTCTGGAGACTGCGCGGTCTCTGACAAGGCACTTTTGGCGCTTATTCACTGGCTCAATTGCGTCGTAGCGTCGGCTGCACTGTCGGCTATTTGTATTTTCTGGAGACTGCGCGGTCTCTGACAAGGCACTTTTGGCGCTCCTTCACTGGCTCAATTGCGTCGTAGCGTCGGCTGCACTGTCGGCTATTTCTATTTCCCGGAGACTGCGCGCTTTCTGACAAGGCACTTTTGGCGCTCCTTCACTGGCTCAATTGCGTCGTAGCGTCGGCTGCACTGTCGGCTATTTCTATTTTCTGGAGACTGCGCGGTCTCTGACAAGGCACTTTTGGCGCTCCTTCACTGGCTCAATTGCGTCGTAGCGTCGGCTGCACTGTCGGCTATTTCTATTTCCCGGAGACTGCGCGCTTTCTGACAAGGCACTTTTGGCGCTCCTTCACTGGCTCAATTGCGTCGTAGCGTCGGCTGCACTGTCGGCTATTTGTATTTTCTGGAGACTGCGCGGTCTCTGACAAGGCACTTTTGGCGCTCCTTCACTGGCTCAATTGCGTCGTAGCGTCGGCTGCACTGTCGGCTATTTCTATTTCCCGGAGACTGCGCGCTTTCTGACAAGGCACTTTTGGCGCTCCTTCACTGGCTCAATTGCGTCGTAGCGTCGGCTGCACTGTCGGCTATTTCTATTTTCTGGAGACTGCGCGGTCTCTGACAAGGCACTTTTGGCGCTCCTTCACTGGCTCAATTGCGTCGTAGCGTCGGCTGCACTGTCGGCTATTTCTATTTCCCGGAGACTGCGCGCTTTCTGACAAGGCACTTTTGGCGCTCCTTCACTGGCTCAACTGCGTCGTAGCGTCGGCTGCACTGTCGGCTATTTCTATTTTCCGGAGACTGCGCGGTCTCTGACAAGGCAGTTTTGGCGCTCCTTCACTGGCTCAATTGCGTCGTAGCGTCGGCTGCACTGTCGGCTATTTCTATTTTCTGGAGACTGCGCGGTCTCTGACAAGCCACTTTTGACGCTCCTTTATTGGCTCAACTGCGTCGTAGCGTCGGCTGCACTGTCGGCTATTTCTATTTTCCGGAGACTGCGCGCTTTCTGACAAGGCACTTTTGGCGCTCCTTCACTGGCTCAATTGCGTCGTAGCGTCGGCTGCACTGTCGGCTATTTCTATTTCCCGGAGACTGCGCGCTTTCTGACAAGGCACTTTTGGCGCTCCTTCACTGGCTCAATTGCGTCGTAGCGTCGGCTGCACTGTCGGCTATTTCTATTTTCTGGAGACTGCGCGGTCTCTGACAAGGCACTTTTGGCGCTCCTTCACTGGCTCAATTGCGTCGTAGCGTCGGCTGCACTGTCGGCTATTTCTATTTTCTGGAGACTGCGCGGTCTCTGACAAGGCAGTTTTGGCGCTCCTTCACTGGCTCAATTGCGTCGTAGCGTCGGCTGCACTGTCGGCTATTTCTATTTCCCGGAGACTGCGCGCTTTCTGACAAGGCACTTTTGGCGCTCCTTCACTGGCTCAATTGCGTCGTAGCGTCGGCTGCACTGTCGGCTATTTCTATTTTCTGGAGACTGCGCGGTCTCTGACAAGGCACTTTTGGCGCTCCTTCACTGGCTCAATTGCGTCGTAGCGTCGGCTGCACTGTCGGCTATTTGTATTTTCTGGAGACTGCGCGGTCTCTGACAAGGCACTTTTGGCGCTCCTTCACTGGCTCAATTGCGTCGTAGCGTCGGCTGCACTGTCGGCTATTTCTATTTCCCGGAGACTGCGCGCTTTCTGACAAGGCACTTTTGGCGCTCCTTCACTGGCTCAATTGCGTCGTAGCGTCGGCTGCACTGTCGGCTATTTCTATTTCCCGGAGACAGCGCGCTTTCTGACAAGGCACTTTTGGCGCTCCTTCACTGGCTCAATTGCGTCGTAGCGTCGGCTGCACTGTCGGCTATTTCTATTTTCTGGAGACTGCGCGGTCTCTGACAAGGCACTTTTGGCGCTCCTTCACTGGCTCAATTGCGTCGTAGCGTCGGCTGCACTGTCGGCTATTTCTATTTCCCGGAGACTGCGCGCTTTCTGACAAGGCACTTTTGGCGCTCCTTCACTGGCTCAACTGCGTCGTAGCGTCGGCTGCACTGTCGGCTATTTCTATTTTCCGGAGACTGCGCGGTCTCTGACAAGGCAGTTTTGGCGCTCCTTCACTGGCTCAATTGCGTCGTAGCGTCGGCTGCACTGTCGGCTATTTCTATTTTCTGGAGACTGCGCGGTCTCTGACAAGCCACTTTTGACGCTCCTTTATTGGCTCAACTGCGTCGTAGCGTCGGCTGCACTGTCGGCTATTTCTATTTTCCGGAGACTGCGCGCTTTCTGACAAGGCACTTTTGGCGCTCCTTCACTGGCTCAATTGCGTCGTAGCGTCGGCTGCACTGTCGGCTATTTCTATTTCCCGGAGACTGCGCGCTTTCTGACAAGGCACTTTTGGCGCTCCTTCACTGGCTCAATTGCGTCGTAGCGTCGGCTGCACTGTCGGCTATTTGTATTTTCTGGAGACTGCGCGGTCTCTGACAAGGCACTTTTGGCGCTCCTTCACTGGCTCAATTGCGTCGTAGCGTCGGCTGCACTGTCGGCTATTTCTATTTCCCGGAGACTGCGCGCTTTCTGACAAGGCACTTTTGGCGCTCCTTCACTGGCTCAATTGCGTCGTAGCGTCGGCTGCACTGTCGGCTATTTCTATTTTCTGGAGACTGCGCGGTCTCTGACAAGGCACTTTTGGCGCTCCTTCACTGGCTCAATTGCGTCGTAGAGTCGGCTGCACTGTCGGCTATTTCTATTTTCTGGAGACTGCGCGGTCTCTGACAAGGCACTTTTGGCGCTCCTTCACTGGCTCAATTGCGTCGTAGCGTCGGCTGCACTGTCGGCTATTTCTATTTCCCGGAGACTGCGCGCTTTCTGACAAGGCACTTTTGGCGCTCCTTCACTGGCTCAACTGCGTCGTAGCGTCGGCTGCACTGTCGGCTATTTCTATTTTCCGGAGACTGCGCGGTCTCTGACAAGGCAGTTTTGGCGCTCCTTCACTGGCTCAATTGCGTCGTAGCGTCGGCTGCACTGTCGGCTATTTCTATTTTCTGGAGACTGCGCGGTCTCTGACAAGCCACTTTTGGCGCTCCTTTATTGGCTCAATTGCGTCGTAGCGTCGGCTGCACTGTCGGCTATTTCTATTTTCCGGAGACTGCGCGGTCTCTGACAAGCCACTTTTGGCGCTCCTTTATTGGCTCAATTGCGTCGTAGCGTCGGCTGCACTGTCGGCTATTTCTATTTCCCGGAGACTGCGCGCTTTCTGACAAGGCACTTTTGGCGCTCCTTCACTGGCTCAATTGCGTCGTAGCGTCGGCTGCACTGTCGGCTATTTCTATTTCCCGGAGACTGCGCGCTTTCTGTCAAGGCACTTTTGGCGCTCCTTCACTGGCTCAATTGCGTCGTAGCGTCGGCTGCACTGTCGGCTATTTCTATTTTCTGGAGACTGCGCGGTCTCTGACAAGGCACTTTTGGCGCTCCTTCACTGGCTCAACTGCGTCGTAGCGTCGGCTGCACTGTCGGCTATTTCTATTTTCCGGAGACTGCGCCGTCTCTGACAAGGCACTTTTGGCGCTCCTTCACTGGCTGAATTGCGTCGTAGCGTCGGCTGCACTGTCGGCTATTTCTATTTTCTGGAGACTGCGCGGTCTCTGACAAGGCACTTTTGGCGCTCCTTCACTGGCTCAACTGCGTCGTAGCGTCGGCTGCACTGTCGGCTATTTCTATTTCCCGGAGACTGCGCGGTCTATGACAAGGCACTTATGGCGCTCCTTCACTGGCTCAACTGCGTCGTAGCGTCGGCTGCACTGTCGGCTATTTCTATTTTCCGGAGACTGCGCGCTTTCTGACAAGGCACTTTTGGCGCTCCTTCACTGGCTCAATTGCGTCGTAGCGTCGGCTGCACTGTCGGCTATTTCTATTTCCCGGAGACTGCGCGGTCTATGACAAGGCACTTTTGGCGCTCCTTCACTGGCTCAACTGCGTCGTAGCGTCGGCTGCACTGTCGGCTATTTCTATTTCCCGGAGACTGCGCGGTCTATGACAAGGCACTTTTGGCGCTCCTTCACTGGCTCAATTGCGTCGTAGCGTCGGCTGCACTGTCGGCTATTTCTATTTCCCGGAGACTCCGCGGTCTATGACAAGGCACTTATGGCGCTCCTTCACTGGCTCAACTGCGTCGTAGCGTCGGCTGCACTGTCGGCTATTTCTATTTCCCGGAGACTGCGCGGTCTATGACAAGGCACTTTTGGCGCTCCTTCACTGGCTCAATTGCGTCGTAGCGTCGGCTGCACTGTCTGCTATTTCTATTTCCCGGAGACTGCGCGCTTTCTGACAAGGCACTTTTGGCGCTCCTTCACTGGCTCAATTGCGTCGTAGCGTCGGCTGCACTGTCGGCTATTTCTATTTTCTGGAGACTGCGCGGTCTCTGACAAGGCACTTTTGGCGCTCCTTCACTGGCTCAATTGCGTCGTAGCGTCGGCTGCACTGTCGGCTATTTCTATTTCCCGGAGACTGCGCGCTTTCTGACAAGGCACTTTTGGCGCTCCTTCACTGGCTCAATTGCGTCGTAGCGTCGGCTGCACTGTCGGCTATTTCTATTTCCCGGAGACTGCGCGCTTCCTGACAAGGCACTTTTGGCGCTCCTTCACTGGCTCAACTGCGTCGTAGCGTCGGCTGGACTGTCGGCTATTTCTATTTTCCGGAGACTGCGCGCTTTCTGACAAGGCACTTTTGGCGCTCCTTCACTGGCTCAATTGCGTCGTAGCGTCGGCTGCACTGTCGGCTATTTCTATTTCCCGGAGACTGCGCGCTTTCTGACAAGGCACTTTTGGCGCTCCTTCACTGGCTCAATTGCGTCGTAGCGTCGGCTGCACTGTCGGCTATTTGTATTTTCTGGAGACTGCGCGGTCTCTGACAAGGCACTTTTGGCGCTCCTTCACTGGCTCAATTGCGTCGTAGCGTCGGCTGCACTGTCGGCTATTTCTATTTCCCGGAGACTGCGCGCTTTCTGACAAGGCACTTTTGGCGCTCCTTCACTGGCTCAATTGCGTCGTAGCGTCGGCTGCACTGTCGGCTATTTCTATTTTCTGGAGACTGCGCGGTCTCTGACAAGGCACTTTTGGCGCTCCTTCACTGGCTCAATTGCGTCGTAGAGTTGGCTGCACTGTCGGCTATTTCTATTTTCTGGAGACTGCGCGGTCTCTGACAAGGCACTTTTGGCGCTCCTTCACTGGCTCAATTGCGTCGTAGCGTCGGCTGCACTGTCGGCTATTTCTATTTCCCGGAGACTGCGCGCTTTCTGACAAGGCACTTTTGGCGCTCCTTCACTGGCTCAACTGCGTCGTAGCGTCGGCTGCACTGTCGGCTATTTCTATTTTCCGGAGACTGCGCGGTCTCTGACAAGGCAGTTTTGGCGCTCCTTCACTGGCTCAATTGCGTCGTAGCGTCGGCTGCACTGTCGGCTATTTCTATTTTCTGGAGACTGCGCGGTCTCTGACAAGCCACTTTTGGCGCTCCTTTATTGGCTCAATTGCGTCGTAGCGTCGGCTGCACTGTCGGCTATTTCTATTTTCCGGAGACTGCGCGGTCTCTGACAAGCCACTTTTGGCGCTCCTTTATTGGCTCAATTGCGTCGTAGCGTCGGCTGCACTGTCGGCTATTTCTATTTCCCGGAGACTGCGCGCTTTCTGACAAGGCACTTTTGGCGCTCCTTCACTGGCTCAATTGCGTCGTAGCGTCGGCTGCACTGTCGGCTATTTCTATTTCCCGGAGACTGCGCGCTTTCTGACAAGGCACTTTTGGCGCTCCTTCACTGGCTCAATTGCGTCGTAGCGTCGGCTGCACTGTCGGCTATTTCTATTTTCTGGAGACTGCGCGGTCTCTGACAAGGCACTTTTGGCGCTCCTTCACTGGCTCAACTGCGTCGTAGCGTCGGCTGCACTGTCGGCTATTTCTATTTTCCGGAGACTGCGCCGTCTCTGACAAGGCACTTTTGGCGCTCCTTCACTGGCTGAATTGCGTCGTAGCGTCGGCTGCACTGTCGGCTATTTCTATTTTCTGGAGACTGCGCGGTCTCTGACAAGGCACTTTTGGCGCTCCTTCACTGGCTCAACTGCGTCGTAGCGTCGGCTGCACTGTCGGCTATTTCTATTTCCCGGAGACTGCGCGGTCTATGACAAGGCACTTATGGCGCTCCTTCACTGGCTCAACTGCGTCGTAGCGTCGGCTGCACTGTCGGCTATTTCTATTTTCCGGAGACTGCGCGCTTTCTGACAAGGCACTTTTGGCGCTCCTTCACTGGCTCAATTGCGTCGTAGCGTCGGCTGCACTGTCGGCTATTTCTATTTCCCGGAGACTGCGCGGTCTATGACAAGGCACTTTTGGCGCTCCTTCACTGGCTCAACTGCGTCGTAGCGTCGGCTGCACTGTCGGCTATTTCTATTTCCCGGAGACTGCGCGGTCTATGACAAGGCACTTTTGGCGCTCCTTCACTGGCTCAATTGCGTCGTAGCGTCGGCTGCACTGTCGGCTATTTCTATTTCCCGGAGACTCCGCGGTCTATGACAAGGCACTTATGGCGCTCCTTCACTGGCTCAACTGCGTCGTAGCGTCGGCTGCACTGTCGGCTATTTCTATTTCCCGGAGACTGCGCGGTCTATGACAAGGCACTTTTGGCGCTCCTTCACTGGCTCAATTGCGTCGTAGCGTCGGCTGCACTGTCTGCTATTTCTATTTCCCGGAGACTGCGCGCTTTCTGACAAGGCACTTTTGGCGCTCCTTCACTGGCTCAATTGCGTCGTAGCGTCGGCTGCACTGTCGGCTATTTCTATTTTCTGGAGACTGCGCGGTCTCTGACAAGGCACTTTTGGCGCTCCTTCACTGGCTCAATTGCGTCGTAGCGTCGGCTGCACTGTCGGCTATTTCTATTTCCCGGAGACTGCGCGCTTTCTGACAAGGCACTTTTGGCGCTCCTTCACTGGCTCAATTGCGTCGTAGCGTCGGCTGCACTGTCGGCTATTTCTATTTCCCGGAGACTGCGCGCTTCCTGACAAGGCACTTTTGGCGCTCCTTCACTGGCTCAACTGCGTCGTAGCGTCGGCTGGACTGTCGGCTATTTCTATTTTCCGGAGACTGCGCGCTTTCTGACAAGGCACTTTTGGCGCTCCTTCACTGGCTCAATTGCGTCGTAGCGTCGGCTGCACTGTCGGCTATTTCTATTTTCTGGAGACTGCGCGGTCTCTGACAAGCCACTTTTGACGCTCCTTTATTGGCTCAACTGCGTCGTAGCGTCGGCTGCACTGTCGGCTATTTCTATTTTCCGGAGACTGCGCGCTTTCTGACAAGGCACTTTTGGCGCTCCTTCACTGGCTCAATTGCGTCGTAGCGTCGGCTGCACTGTCTGCTATTTCTATTTCCCGGAGACTGCGCGCTTTCTGACAAGGCACTTTTGGCGCTCCTTCACTGGCTCAATTGCGTCGTAGCGTCGGCTGCACTGTCGGCTATTTCTATTTCCCGGAGACTGCGCGCTTCCTGACAAGGCACTTTTGGCGCTCCTTCACTGGCTCAACTGGGTCGTAGCGTCGGCTGGACTGTCGGCTATTTCTACTTTCCGGAGACTGCGCGCTTTCTGACAAGGCACTTTTGGCGCTCCTTCACTGGCTCAATTGCGTCGTAGCGTCGGCTGCACTGTCGGCTATTTCTATTTCCCGGAGACTGCGCGCTTCCTGACAAGGCACTTTTGGCGCTCCTTCACTGGCTCAATTGCGTCGTAGCGTCGGCTGCACTGTCGGCTATTTCTATTTCCCGGAGACTGCGCGCTTTCTGACAAGGCACTTTTGGCGCTCCTTCACTGGCTCAATTGCGTCGTAGCGTCGGCTGCACTGTCGGCTATTTCTATTTTCTGGAGACTGCGCGGTCTCTGACAAGCCACTTTTGACGCTCCTTTATTGGCTCAACTGCGTCGTAGCGTCGGCTGCACTGTCGGCTATTTCTATTTTCCGGAGACTGCGCGCTTTCTGACAAGGCACTTTTGGCGCTCCTTCACTGGCTCAATTGCGTCGTAGCGTCGGCTGCACTGTCGGCTATTTGTATTTTCTGGAGACTGCGCGGTCTCTGACAAGCCACTTTTGGCGCTCCTTTATTGGCTCAACTGCGTCGTAGCGTCGGCTGCACTGTCGGCTATTTCTATTTTCCGGAGACTGCGCGGTCTCTGACAAGCCACTTTTGGCGCTCCTTTATTGGCTCAATTGCGTCGTAGTGTCGGCTGCACTGTCGGCTATTGCGATTTTTCCGGAGACTGCGCGGTCTCTGACAAGACACTTTTGGCGCTCTTTCATTGGCTCAATTGCGTCGTAGCGTCGGCTGCACTGTCGGCTATTTCTATTTTCTGGAGACTGCGCGGTCTCTGACAAGCCACTTTTGGCGCTCCTTTATTGGCTCAATTGCGTCGTAGCGTCGGCTGCACTGTCGGCTATTTCTATTTTCCGGAGACTGCGCGCTTTCTGACGAGGCACTTTTGGCGCTCCTTCATTGGCTCAATTGCGTCGTAGCGTCGGCTGCACTGTCGGCTATTTCTATTTTCTGGAGACTGCGCGCTTTCTGACAAGGCACTTTTGGCGCTCCTTCACTGGCTCAATTGCGTCGTAGCGTCGGCTGCACTGTCGGCTATTTCTATTTTCCGGAGACTGCGCGCTTTCTGACAAGGCACTTTTGGCGCTCCTTCACTGGCTCAATTGCGTCGTAGCGTCGGCTGCACTGTCGGCTATTGCGATTTTCCGGAGACTGCGCGGTCTCTGACAAGCCACTTTTGGCGCTCCTTTATTGGCTCAATTGCGTCGTAGCGTCGGCTGCACTGTTGGCTATTTCTATTTTCTGGAGACTGCGCGGTCTCTGACAAGACACTTTTGGCGCTCTTTCATTGGCTCAATTGCGTCGTAGCGTCGGCTGCACTGTTGGTTATTTCTATTTTCCGGAGACTGCGCGCTTTCTGACAAGGCACTTTTGGCGCTCCTTCGCTGGCTCAATTGCGTCGTAGCGTCGGCTGCACTGTCGGCTATTTCAATTTTCTGGAGACTGCGCGGTCTCTGACAAGCCACTTTTGGCGCTCCTTTATTGGCTCAACTGCGTCGTAGCGTCGGGTGCACTGTCGGCTATTTCTATTTTCCGGAGACTGCGCGCTTTCTGACAAGGCACTTTTGGCGCTCCTTCACTGGCTCAATTGCGTCGTAGCGTCGGCTGCACTGTCGGCTATTTCTATTTTCTGGAGACTGCGCGGTCTCTGACAAGCCACTTTTGGCGCTCCTTTATTGGCTCAATTGCGTCGTAGCGTCGGCTGCACTGTCGGCTATTTCTATTTTCCGGAGACTGCGCGCTTTCTGACAAGGCACTTTTGGCGCTCCTTCACTGGCTCAATTGCGTCGTAGCGTCGGCTGCACTGTCGGCTATTTCTATTTCCCGGAGACTGCGCGCTTTCTGACAAGGCACTTTTGGCGCTCCTTCACTGGCTCAATTGCGTCGTAGCGTCGGCTGCACTGTCGGTTATTTCTATTTTCTGGAGACTGCGCGCTTTCTGACAAGGCACTTTTGGCGCTCCTTCACTGGCTCAATTGCGTCGTAGCGTCGGCTGCACTGTCGGCTATTTCTATTTTCCGGAGACTGCGCGCTTTCTGACAAGGCACTTTTGGCGCTCCTTCACTGGCTCAATTGCGTCGTAGCGTCGGCTGCACTGTCGGCTATTTCTATTTCCCGGAGACTGCGCGCTTTCTGACAAGCCACTTTTGGCGCTCCTTTATTGGCTCAACTGCGTCGTAGCGTCGGCTGCACTGTCGGCTATTTCTATTTCCCGGAGACTGCGCGCTTTCTGACAAGGCACTTTTGGCGCTCCTTCACTGGCTCAATTGCGTCGTAGCGTCGGCTGCACTGTCGGCTATTTCTATTTTCCGGAGACTGCGCGCTTTCTGACAAGGCACTTTTGGCGCTCCTTCACTGGCTCAATTGCGTCGTAGCGTCGGCTGCACTGTCGGCTATTTCTATTTCCCGGAGACTGCGCGCTTTCTGACAAGGCACTTTTGGCGCTCCTTCACTGGCTCAATTGCGTCGTAGCGTCGGCTGCACTGTCGGCTATTTCTATTTCCCGGAGACTGCGCGCTTTCTGACAAGCCACTTTTGGCGCTCCTTTATTGGCTCAACTGCGTCGTAGCGTCGGCTGCACTGTCGGCTATTTCTATTTTCCGGAGACTGTGCGCTTTCTGACAAGGCACTTTTGGCGCTCCTTCACTGGCTCAATTGCGTCGTAGCGTCGGCTGCACTGTCGGCTATTTCTATTTCCCGGAGACTGCGCGCTTTAAACAAGGCACTTTTGGCGCTCCTTCACTGGCTCAATTGCGTCGTAGCGTCGGCTGCACTGTCGGTTATTTCTATTTTCTGGAGACTGCGCGCTTTCTGACAAGGCACTTTTGGCGCTCCTTCACTGGCTCAATTGCGTCGTAGCGTCGGCTGCACTGTCGGCTATTTCTATTTTCCGGAGACTGCGCGCTTTCTGACAAGGCACTTTTGGCGCTCCTTCACTGGCTCAATTGCGTCGTAGCGTCGGCTGCACTGTCGCCTATTTGTATTTTCTGGAGACTGCGCGGTCTCTGACAAGCCACTTTTGGCGCTCCTTTATTGGCTCAACTGCGTCGTAGCGTCGGCTGCACTGTCGGCTATTTCTATTTTCCGTAGACTGCGCGCTTTCTGACAAGGCACTTTTGGCGCTCCTTCACTGGCTCAATTGCGTCGTAGCGTCGGCTGCACTGTCGGCTATTTCTATTTCCCGGAGACTGCGCGCTTTCTGACAAGGCACTTTTGGCGCTCCTTCACTGGCTCAATTGCGTCGTAGCGTCGGCTGCACTGTCGGCTATTTCTATTTCCCGGAGACTGCGCGCTTTCTGACAAGCCACTTTTGGCGCTCCTTTATTGGCTCAACTGCGTCGTAGCGTCGGCTGCACTGTCGGCTATTTCTATTTCCCGGAGACTGCGCGCTTTCTGACAAGGCACTTTTGGCGCTCCTTCACTGGCTCAATTGCGTCGTAGCGTCGGCTGCACTGTCGGCTATTTCTATTTTCCGTAGACTGCGCGCTTTCTGACAAGGCACTTTTGGCGCTCCTTTATTGGCTCAACTGCGTCGTAGCGTCGGCTGCACTGTCGGCTATTTCTATTTCCCGGAGACTGCGCGCTTTCTGACAAGGCACTTTTGGCGCTCCTTCACTGGCTCAATTGCGTCGTAGCGTCGGCTGCACTGTCGGCTATTTCTATTTCCCGGAGACTGCGCGCTTTCTGACAAGCCACTTTTGGCGCTCCTTTATTGGCTCAACTGCGTCGTAGCGTCGGCTGCACTGTCGGCTATTTCTATTTCCCGGAGACTGCGCGCTTTCTGACAAGGCACTTTTGGCGCTCCTTCACTGGCTCAATTGCGTCGTAGCGTCGGCTGCACTGTCGGCTATTTCTATTTCCCGGAGACTGCGCGCTTTCTGACAAGGCACTTTTGGCGCTCCTTCACTGGCTCAATTGCGTCGTAGCGTCGGCTGCACTGTCGCCTATTTGTATTTTCTGGAGACTGCGCGGTCTCTGACAAGCCACTTTTGGCGCTCCTTTATTGGCTCAACTGCGTCGTAGCGTCGGCTGCACTGTCGGCTATTTCTATTTTCCGTAGACTGCGCGCTTTCTGACAAGGCACTTTTGGCGCTCCTTCACTGGCTCAATTGCGTCGTAGCGTCGGCTGCACTGTCGCCTATTTGTATTTTCTGGAGACTGCGCGGTCTCTGACAAGCCACTTTTGGCGCTCCTTTATTGGCTCAACTGCGTCGTAGCGTCGGCTGCACTGTCGGCTATTTCTATTTTCCGTAGACTGCGCGCTTTCTGACAAGGCACTTTTGGCGCTCCTTCACTGGCTCAATTGCGTCGTAGCGTCGGCTGCACTGTCGGTTATTTCTATTTTCTGGAGACTGCGCGGTCTCTGACAAGCCACTTTTGGCGCTCCTTTATTGGCTCAACTGCGTCGTAGCGTCGGCTGCACTGTCGGCTATTTCTATTTTCCGTAGACTGCGCGCTTTCTGACAAGGCACTTTTGGCGCTCCTTCACTGGCTCAATTGCGTCGTAGCGTCGGCTGCACTGTCGCCTATTTGTATTTTCTGGAGACTGCGCGGTCTCTGACAAGCCACTTTTGGCGCTCCTTTATTGGCTCAACTGCGTCGTAGCGTCGGCTGCACTGTCGGCTATTTCTATTTTCCGTAGACTGCGCGCTTTCTGACAAGGCACTTTTGGCGCTCCTTCACTGGCTCAATTGCGTCGTAGCGTCGGCTGCACTGTCGCCTATTTGTATTTTCTGGAGACTGCGCGGTCTCTGACAAGCCACTTTTGGCGCTCCTTTATTGGCTCAACTGCGTCGTAGCGTCGGCTGCACTGTCGGCTATTTCTATTTTCCGTAGACTGCGCGCTTTCTGACAAGGCACTTTTGGCGCTCCTTCACTGGCTCAATTGCGTCGTAGCGTCGGCTGCACTGTCGGTTATTTCTATTTTCTGGAGACTGCGCGCTTTCTGACAAGGCACTTTTGGCGCTCCTTCACTGGCTCAATTGCGTCGTAGCGTCGGCTGCACTGTCGGCTATTTCTATTTTCCGTAGACTGCGCGCTTTCTGACAAGGCACTTTTGGCGCTCCTTCACTGGCTCAATTGCGTCGTAGCGTCGGCTGCACTGTCGCCTATTTGTATTTTCTGGAGACTGCGCGGTCTCTGACAAGCCACTTTTGGCGCTCCTTTATTGGCTCAACTGCGTCGTAGCGTCGGCTGCACTGTCGGCTATTTCTATTTTCCGTAGACTGCGCGCTTTCTGACAAGGCACTTTTGGCGCTCCTTCACTGGCTCAATTGCGTCGTAGCGTCGGCTGCACTGTCGCCTATTTGTATTTTCTGGAGACTGCGCGGTCTCTGACAAGCCACTTTTGGCGCTCCTTTATTGGCTCAACTGCGTCGTAGCGTCGGCTGCACTGTCGGCTATTTCTATTTTCCGGAGACTGTGCGCTTTATGACAAGGCACTTTTGGCGCTCCTTCACTGGCTCAATTGCGTCGTAGCGTCGGCTGCACTGTCGCCTATTTCTATTTTCTGGAGACTGCGCGGTCTCTGACAAGCCACTTTTGGCGCTCCTTTATTGGCTCAACTGCGTCGTAGCGTCGGCTGCACTGTCGGCTATTTCTATTTTCCGGAGACTGCGCGCTTTCTGACAAGGCACTTTTGGCGCTCCTTCACTGGCTCAATTGCGTCGTAGCGTCGGCTGCACTGTCGCCTATTTCTATTTTCTGGAGACTGCGCGGTCTCTGACAAGCCACTTTTGGCGCTCCTTTATTGGCTCAACTGCGTCGTAGCGTCGGCTGCACTGTCGGCTATTTCTATTTTCCGGAGACTGCGCGCTTTCTGACAAGGCACTTTTGGCGCTCCTTCACTGGCTCAATTGCGTCGTAGCGTCGGCTGCACTGTCGCCTATTTCTATTTTCTGGAGACTGCGCGGTCTCTGACAAGCCACTTTTGGCGCTCCTTTATTGGCTCAACTGCGTCGTAGCGTCGGCTGCACTGTCGGCTATTTCTATTTTCCGGAGACTGCGCGCTTTCTGACAAGGCACTTTTGGCGCTCCTTCACTGGCTCAATTGCGTCGTAGCGTCGGCTGCACTGTCGCCTATTTCTATTTTCTGGAGACTGCGCGGTCTCTGACAAGCCACTTTTGGCGCTCCTTTATTGGCTCAACTGCGTCGTAGCGTCGGCTGCACTGTCGCCTATTTCTATTTTCTGGAGACTGCGCGGTCTCTGACAAGCCACTTTTGGCGCTCCTTTATTGGCTCAACTGCGTCGTAGCGTCGGCTGCACTGTCGGCTATTTCTATTTTCCGGAGACTGCGCGCTTTCTGACAAGGCACTTTTGGCGCTCCTTCACTGGCTCAATTGCGTCGTAGCGTCGGCTGCACTGTCGCCTATTTCTATTTTCTGGAGACTGCGCGGTCTCTGACAAGCCACTTTTGGCGCTCCTTTATTGGCTCAACTGCGTCGTAGCGTCGGCTGCACTGTCGGCTATTTCTATTTTCCGGAGACTGCGCGCTTTCTGACAAGGCACTTTTGGCGCTCCTTCACTGGCTCAATTGCGTCGTAGCGTCGGCTGCACTGTCGCCTATTTCTATTTTCTGGAGACTGCGCGGTCTCTGACAAGCCACTTTTGGCGCTCCTTTATTGGCTCAACTGCGTCGTAGCGTCGGCTGCACTGTCGGCTATTTCTATTTTCCGGAGACTGCGCGCTTTCTGACAAGGCACTTTTGGCGCTCCTTCACTGGCTCAATTGCGTCGTAGCGTCGGCTGCACTGTCGCCTATTTCTATTTTCTGGAGACTGCGCGGTCTCTGACAAGCCACTTTCGGCGCTCCTTTATTGGCTCAACTGCGTCGTAGCGTCGGCTGCACTGTCGGCTATTTCTATTTTCCGGAGACTGCGCGCTTTCTGACAAGGCACTTTTGGCGCTCCTTCACTGGCTCAATTGCGTCGTAGCGTCGGCTGCACTGTCGGTTATCTTTATTTTCTGGAGACTGCGCGGTCTCTGACAAGCCACTTTTGGCGCTCCTTTATTGGCTCAACTGCGTCGTAGCGTCGGCTGCACTGTCGGCTATTTCTATTTTCCGGAGACTCCGCGGTCTCTGACAAGCCACTTTCGGCGCTCCTTTATTGGCTCAACTGCGTCGTAGCGTCGGCTGCACTGTCGGCTATTTCTATTTTCCGGAGACTGCGCGCTTTCTGACAAGGCACTTTTGGCGCTCCTTCACTGGCTCAATTGCGTCGTAGCGTCGGCTGCACTGTCGCCTATTTCTATTTTCTGGAGACTGCGCGGTCTCTGACAAGCCACTTTTGGCGCTCCTTTATTGGCTCAACTGCGTCGTAGCGTCGGCTGCACTGTCGGCTATTTCTATTTTCCGGAGACTGCGCGCTTTCTGACAAGGCACTTTTGGCGCTCCTTCACTGGCTCAATTGCGTCGTAGCGTCGGCTGCACTGTCGCCTATTTCTATTTTCTGGAGACTGCGCGGTCTCTGACAAGCCACTTTCGGCGCTCCTTTATTGGCTCAACTGCGTCGTAGCGTCGGCTGCACTGTCGGCTATTTCTATTTTCCGGAGACTGCGCGCTTTCTGACAAGGCACTTTTGGCGCTCCTTCACTGGCTCAATTGCGTCGTAGCGTCGGCTGCACTGTCGGTTATCTTTATTTTCTGGAGACTGCGCGGTCTCTGACAAGCCACTCTTGGCGCTCCTTTATTGGCTCAACTGCGTCGTAGCGTCGGCTGCACTGTCGGCTATTTCTATTTTCCGGAGACTGCGCGCTTTCTGACAAGGCACTTTTGGCGCTCCTTCACTGGCTCAATTGCGTCGTAGCGTCGGCTGCACTGTCGCCTATTTCTATTTTCTGGAGACTGCGCGGTCTCTGACAAGCCACTTTTGGCGCTCCTTTATTGGCTCAACTGCGTCGTAGCGTCGGCTGCACTGTCGCCTATTTCTATTTTCTGGAGACTGCGCGGTCTCTGACAAGCCACTTTTGGCGCTCCTTTATTGGCTCAACTGCGTCGTAGCGTCGGCTGCACTGTCGGCTATTTCTATTTTCCGGAGACTGCGCGCTTTCTGACAAGGCACTTTTGGCGCTCCTTCACTGGCTCAATTGCGTCGTAGCGTCGGCTGCACTGTCGCCTATTTCTATTTTCTGGAGACTGAGCGGTCTCTGACAAGCCACTTTTGGCGCTCCTTTATTGGCTCAACTGCGTCGTAGCGTCGGCTGCACTGTCGGCTATTTCTATTTTCCGGAGACTGCGCGCTTTCTGACAAGGCACTTTTGGCGCTCCTTCACTGGCTCAATTGCGTCGTAGCGTCGGCTGCACTGTCGCCTATTTCTATTTTCTGGAGACTGCGCGGTCTCTGACAAGCCACTTTTGGCGCTCCTTTATTGGCTCAACTGCGTCGTAGCGTCGGCTGCACTGTCGGCTATTTCTATTTTCCGGAGACTGCGCGCTTTCTGACAAGGCACTTTTGGCGCTCCTTCACTGGCTCAATTGCGTCGTAGCGTCGGCTGCACTGTCGGCTATTTCTATTTTCCGGAGACTGCGCGCTTTATGACAAGGCACTTTTGGCGCTCCTTCACTGGCTCAATTGCGTCGTAGCGTCGGCTGCACTGTCGGCTATTTCTATTCCCCGGAGACTGCGCGCTTTCTGACAAGGCACTTTTGGCGCTCCTTCACTGGCTCAATTGCGTCGTAGCGTCGGCTGCACTGTCGGCTATTTCTATTTTCCGGAGACTGCGCGGTCTCTGACAAGCCACTTTTGACGCTCCTTTATTGGCTCAACTGCGTCGTAGCGTCGGCTGCACTGTCGGCTATTTCTATTTTCCGGAGACTGCGCGGTCTCTGACAAGCCACTTTTGACGCTCCTTTATTGGCTCAACTGCGTCGTAGCGTCGGCTGCACTGTCGGCTATTTCTATTTTCCGGAGACTGCGCGCTTTCTGACAAGGCACTTTTGGCGCTCCTTCACTGGCTCAATTGCGTCGTAGCGTCGGCTGCACTGTCGGCTATTTCTATTTCCCGGAGACTGCGCGGTCTCTGACAACGCACTTTTGGCGCTCCTTTATTGGCTCAATTGCGTCGTAGCGTCGGCTGCACTGTCGGCTATTTCTATTTCCCGGAGACTGCGCGGTCTCTGACAAGCCACTTTTGACGCTCCTTTATTGGCTCAATTGCGTCGTAGCGTCGGCTGCACTGTCGGCTATTTCTATTTCCCGGAGACTGCGCGCTTTCTGACAAGGCACTTTTGGCGCTCCTTCACTGGCTCAATTGCGTCGTAGCGTCGGCTGCACTGTCGGCTATTTCTATTTCCCGGAGACTGCGCGGTCTCTGACAAGCCACTTTTGACGCTCCTTTATTGGCTCAACTGCGTCGTAGCGTCGGCTGCACTGTCGGCTATTTCTATTTTCCGGAGACTGCGCGCTTTCTGACAAGGCACTTTTGGCGCTCCTTCACTGGCTCAATTGCGTCGTAGCGTCGGCTGCACTGTCGGCTATTTCTATTTCCCGGAGACTGCGCGGTCTCTGACAACGCACTTTTGGCGCTCCTTTATTGGCTCAATTGCGTCGTAGCGTCGGCTGCACTGTCGGCTATTTCTATTTTCCGGAGACTGCGCGGTCTCTGACAAGCCACTTTTGACGCTCCTTTATTGGCTCAATTGCGTCGTAGCGTCGGCTGCACTGTCGGCTATTTCTATTTCCCGGAGACTGCGCGCTTTCTGACAAGGCACTTTTGGCGCTCCTTCACTGGCTCAATTGCGTCGTAGCGTCGGCTGCACTGTCGGCTATTTCTATTTTCTGGAGACTGCGCGGTCTCTGACAAGGCACTTTTGGCGCTCCTTCACTGGCTCAACTGCGTCGTAGCGTCGGCTGCACTGTCGGCTATTTCTATTTTCCGGAGACTGCGCGCTTTCTGACAAGGCACTTTTGGCGCTCCTTCACTGGCTGAATTGCGTCGTAGCGTCGGCTGCACTGTCGGCTATTTCTATTTCCCGGAGACTGCGCGCTTTCTGACAAGGCACTTTTGGCGCTCCTTCACTGGCTTAATTGCGTCGTAGCGTCGGCTGCACTGTCGGCTATTTCTATTTCCCGGAGACTGCGCGGTCTCTGACAAGGCACTTTTGGCGCTCCTTCACTGGCTCAACTGCGTCGTAGCGTCGGCTGCACTGTCGGCTATTTCTATTTTCCGGAGACTGCGCGCTTTCTGACAAGGCACTTTTGGCGCTCCTTCACTGGCTCAATTGCGTCGTAGCGTCGGCTGCACTGTCGGCTATTTCTATTTCCCGGAGACTGCGCGCTTTCTGACAAGGCACTTTTGGCGCTCCTTCACTGGCTCAATTGCGTCGTAGCGTCGGCTGCACTGTCGGCTATTTCTATTTTCTGGAGACTGCGCGGTCTCTGACAAGGCACTTTTGGCGCTCCTCCACTGGCTCAATTGCGTCGTAGCGTCGGCTGCACTGTCGGCTATTTCTATTTCCCGGAGACTGCGCGCTTTCTGACAAGGCACTTTTGGCGCTCCTTCACTGGCTCAATTGCGTCGTAGCGTCGGCTGCACTGTCGGCTATTTCTATTTTCTGGAGACTGCGCGGTCTCTGACAAGGCAGTTTTGGCGCTCCTTCACTGGCTCAATTGCGTCGTAGCGTCGGCTGCACTGTCGGCTATTTCTATTTCCCGGAGACTGCGCGCTTTCTGACAAGGCACTTTTGGCGCTCCTTCACTGGCTCAATTGCGTCGTAGCGTCGGCTGCACTGTCGGCTATTTCTATTTTCTGGAGACTGCGCGGTCTCTGACAAGGCACTTTTGGCGCTCCTTCACTGGCTCAATTGCGTCGTAGCGTCGGCTGCACTGTCGGCTATTTGTATTTTCTGGAGACTGCGCGGTCTCTGACAAGGCACTTTTGGCGCTCCTTCACTGGCTCAATTGCGTCGTAGCGTCGGCTGCACTGTCGGCTATTTCTATTTCCCGGAGACTGCGCGCTTTCTGACAAGGCACTTTTGGCGCTCCTTCACCGGCTCAATTGCGTCGTAGCGTCGGCTGCACTGTCGACTATTTCTATTTTCTGGAGACTGCGCGGTCTCTGACAAGGCACTTTTGGCGCTCCTTCACTGGCTCAATTGCGTCGTAGCGTCGGCTGCACTGTCGGCTATTTCTATTTCCCGGAGACTGCGCGCTTTCTGACAAGGCACTTTTGGCGCTCCTTCACTGGCTCAATTGCGTCGTAGCGTCGGCTGCACTGTCGGCTATTTGTATTTTCTGGAGACTGCGCGGTCTCTGACAAGGCACTTTTGGCGCTCCTTCACTGGCTCAATTGCGTCGTAGCGTCGGCTGCACTGTCGGCTATTTCTATTTCCCGGAGACTGCGCGCTTTCTGACAAGGCACTTTTGGCGCTCCTTCACTGGCTCAATTGCGTCGTAGCGTCGGCTGCACTGTCGGCTATTTCTATTTTCTGGAGACTGCGCGGTCTCTGACAAGGCACTTTTGGTGCTCCTTCACTGGCTCAATTGCGTCGTAGCGTCGGCTGCACTGTCGGCTATTTCTATTTCCCGGAGACTGCGCGCTTTCTGACAAGGCACTTTTGGCGCTCCTTCACTGGCTCAACTGCGTCGTAGCGTCGGCTGCACTGTCGGCTATTTCTATTTTCCGGAGACTGCGCGGTCTCTGACAAGGCAGTTTTGGCGCTCCTTCACTGGCTCAATTGCGTCGTAGCGTCGGCTGCACTGTCGGCTATTTCTATTTTCTGGAGACTGCGCGGTCTCTGACAAGCCACTTTTGACGCTCCTTTATTGGCTCAACTGCGTCGTAGCGTCGGCTGCACTGTCGGCTATTTCTATTTTCCGGAGACTGCGCGCTTTCTGACAAGGCACTTTTGGCGCTCCTTCACTGGCTCAATTGCGTCGTAGCGTCGGCTGCACTGTCGGCTATTTCTATTTCCCGGAGACTGCGCGCTTTCTGACAAGGCACTTTTGGCGCTCCTTCACTGGCTCAATTGCGTCGTAGCGTCGGCTGCACTGTCGGCTATTTCTATTTTCTGGAGACTGCGCGGTCTCTGACAAGGCACTTTTGGCGCTCCTTCACTGGCTCAATTGCGTCGTAGCGTCGGCTGCACTGTCGGCTATTTCTATTTTCTGGAGACTGCGCGGTCTCTGACAAGGCAGTTTTGGCGCTCCTTCACTGGCTCAATTGCGTCGTAGCGTCGGCTGCACTGTCGGCTATTTCTATTTCCCGGAGACTGCGCGCTTTCTGACAAGGCACTTTTGGCGCTCCTTCACTGGCTCAATTGCGTCGTAGCGTCGGCTGCACTGTCGGCTATTTCTATTTTCTGGAGACTGCGCGGTCTCTGACAAGGCACTTTTGGCGCTCCTTCACTGGCTCAATTGCGTCGTAGCGTCGGCTGCACTGTCGGCTATTTGTATTTTCTGGAGACTGCGCGGTCTCTGACAAGGCACTTTTGGCGCTCCTTCACTGGCTCAATTGCGTCGTAGCGTCGGCTGCACTGTCGGCTATTTCTATTTCCCGGAGACTGCGCGCTTTCTGACAAGGCACTTTTGGCGCTCCTTCACTGGCTCAACTGCGTCGTAGCGTCGGCTGCACTGTCGGCTATTTCTATTTTCCGGAGACTGCGCGGTCTCTGACAAGGCAGTTTTGGCGCTCCTTCACTGGCTCAATTGCGTCGTAGCGTCGGCTGCACTGTCGGCTATTTCTATTTTCTGGAGACTGCGCGGTCTCTGACAAGCCACTTTTGACGCTCCTTTATTGGCTCAACTGCGTCGTAGCGTCGGCTGCACTGTCGGCTATTTCTATTTTCCGGAGACTGCGCGCTTTCTGACAAGGCACTTTTGGCGCTCCTTCACTGGCTCAATTGCGTCGTAGCGTCGGCTGCACTGTCGGCTATTTCTATTTCCCGGAGACTGCGCGCTTTCTGACAAGGCACTTTTGGCGCTCCTTCACTGGCTCAATTGCGTCGTAGCGTCGGCTGCACTGTCGGCTATTTGTATTTTCTGGAGACCGCGCGGTCTCTGACAAGGCACTTTTGGCGCTCCTTCACTGGCTCAATTGCGTCGTAGCGTCGGCTGCACTGTCGGCTATTTCTATTTCCCGGAGACTGCGCGCTTTCTGACAAGGCACTTTTGGCGCTCCTTCACTGGCTCAATTGCGTCGTAGCGTCGGCTGCACTGTCGGCTATTTCTATTTTCTGGAGACTGCGCGGTCTCTGACAAGGCACTTTTGGCGCTCCTTCACTGGCTCAATTGCGTCGTAGAGTCGGCTGCACTGTCGGCTATTTCTATTTTCTGGAGACTGCGCGGTCTCTGACAAGGCACTTTTGGCGCTCCTTCACTGGCTCAATTGCGTCGTAGCGTCGGCTGCACTGTCGGCTATTTCTATTTCCCGGAGACTGCGCGCTTTCTGACAAGGCACTTTTGGCGCTCCTTCACTGGCTCAACTGCGTCGTAGCGTCGGCTGCACTGTCGGCTATTTCTATTTTCCGGAGACTGCGCGGTCTCTGACAAGGCAGTTTTGGCGCTCCTTCACTGGCTCAATTGCGTCGTAGCGTCGGCTGCACTGTCGGCTATTTCTATTTTCTGGAGACTGCGCGGTCTCTGACAAGCCACTTTTGACGCTCCTTTATTGGCTCAACTGCGTCGTAGCGTCGGCTGCACTGTCGGCTATTTCTATTTTCCGGAGACTGCGCGCTTTCTGACAAGGCACTTTTGGCGCTCCTTCACTGGCTCAATTGCGTCGTAGCGTCGGCTGCACTGTCGGCTATTTCTATTTCCCGGAGACTGCGCGCTTTCTGACAAGGCACTTTTGGCGCTCCTTCACTGGCTCAATTGCGTCGTAGCGTCGGCTGCACTGTCGGCTATTTGTATTTTCTGGAGACTGCGCGGTCTCTGACAAGCCACTTTTGGCGCTCCTTTATTGGCTCAACTGCGTCGTAGCGTCGGCTGCACTGTCGGCTATTTCTATTTTCCGGAGACTGCGCGCTTTCTGACAAGGCACTTTTGGCGCTCCTTCACTGGCTCAATTGCGTCGTAGCGTCGGCTGCACTGTCGGCTATTTCTATTTTCTGGAGACTGCGCGGTCTCTGACAAGCCACTTTTGGCGCTCCTTTATTGGCTCAATTGCGTCGTAGCGTCGGCTGCACTGTCGGCTATTTCTATTTTCCGGAGACTGCGCGGTCTCTGACAAGCCACTTTTGGCGCTCCTTTATTGGCTCAATTCCGTCGTAGCGTCGGCTGCACTGTCGGCTATTGCGATTTTTCCGGAGACTGCGCGGTCTCTGACAAGACACTTTTGGCGCTCTTTCATTGGCTCAATTGCGTCGTAGCGTCGGCTGCACTGTCGGCTATTTCTATTTTCTGGAGACTGCGCGCTTTCTGACAAGGCACTTTTGGCGCTCCTTCACTGGCTCAATTGCGTCGTAGCGTCGGCTGCACTGTCGGCTATTTCTATTTTCTGGAGACTGCGCGGTCTCTGACAAGCCACTTTTGGCGCTCCTTTATTGGCTCAATTGCGTCGTAGCGTCGGCTGCACTGTCGGCTATTTCTATTTTTGCGGAGACTGCGCGGTCTCTGACAAGCCACTTTTGGCGCTCCTTTATTGGCTCAATTGCGTCGTAGCGTCGGCTGCACTGTCGGCTATTGCGATTTTTCCGGAGACTGCGCGGTCTCTGACAAGACACTTTTGGCGCTCTTTCATTGGCTCAATTGCGTCGTAGCGTCGGCTGCACTGTTGGCTATTTCTATTTTCCGGAGACTGCGCGCTTTCTGACGAGGCACTTTTGGCGCTCCTTCATTGGCTCAATTGCGTCGTAGCGTCGGCTGCACTGTCGGCTATTTCTATTTTCTGGAGACTGCGCGGTCTCTGACAAGCCACTTTTGGCGCTCCTTTATTGGCTCAATTGCGTCGTAGCGTCGGCTGCACTGTCGGCTATTTCTATTTTCCGGAGACTGCGCGCTTTCTGACAAGGCACTTTTGGCGCTCCTTCACTGGCTCAATTGCGTCGTAGCGTCGGCTGCACTGTCGGCTATTGCGATTTTCCGGAGACTGCGCGGTCTCTGACAAGACACTTTTGGCGCTCTTTCATTGGCTCAATTGCGTCGTAGCGTCGGCTGCACTGTTGGCTATTTCTATTTTCCGGAGACTGCGCGCTTTCTGACAAGGCACTTTTGGCGCTCCTTCACTGGCTCAATTGCGTCGTAGCGTCGGCTGCACTGTCGGCTATTGCGATTTTCCGGAGACTGCGCGGTCTCTGACAAGACACTTTTGGCGCTCTTTCATTGGCTCAATTGCGTCGTAGCGTCGGCTGCACTGTTGGCTATTTCTATTTTCCGGAGACTGCGCGCTTTCTGACAAGGCACTTTTGGCGCTCCTTCACTGGCTCAATTGCGTCGTAGCGTCGGCTGCACTGTCGGCTATTTCAATTTTCTGGAGACTGCGCGGTCTCTGACAAGACACTTTTGGCGCTCTTTCATTGGCTCAATTGCGTCGTAGCGTCGGCTGCACTGTTGGCTATTTCTATTTTCCGGAGACTGCGCGCTTTCTGACAAGGCACTTTTGGCGCTCCTTCACTGGCTCAATTGCGTCGTAGCGTCGGCTGCACTGTCGGCTATTTCAATTTTCTGGAGACTGCGCGGTCTCTGACAAGCCACTTTTGGCGCTCCTTTATTGGCTCAACTGCGTCGTAGCGTCGGCTGCACTGTCGGCTATTTCTATTTTCCGGAGACTGCGCGCTTTCTGACAAGGCACTTTTGGCGCTCCTTCACTGGCTCAATTGCGTCGTAGCGTCGGCTGCACTGTCGGCTATTTCTATTTTCTGGAGACTGCGCGGTCTCTGACAAGCCACTTTTGGCGCTCCTTTATTGGCTCAATTGCGTCGTAGCGTCGGCTGCACTGTCGGCTATTTCTATTTTCTGGAGACTGCGCGCTCTCTGACAAGACACTTTTGGCGCTCCTTCATTGGCTCAATTGCGTCGTAGCGTCGGCTGCACTGTCGGCTATTTCTATTTTCTGGATAATGGTAATGGTAATGCACCTTCATTCGCGTCCTATTCCCCTGTCTTGGCTGTGAATGACGTTGCAGTTACCGAACAGGGTATTTTATCTCTTCTACTCAGCCTGAACACAAACAAAGTGCTGGGCCGGACGATATACCAAATGAATTTCTAAAACGATACGCCGAATGGGTAACAAAATATATTGTTATAATATTTACACATTCACTAAACAAAGGGCCACTTCCTAAAGACTGGAAGTTAGGGAAAGTCATCCTTATTCAAAAATTTGGAAACAAAAACAAATTCGCGAACTACAGGCCTATCTCCCTTACCTCAACTTGCTGTAAATTGCTCGAGCACATTGTTCTGAAGCATGTCTCCATCCACATCGAGAATAACCAAATACTTACTCCATATCAGCATGGTTTCAGACGTCACCTTTCAACAGTGACGCAACTTATTGAAAGCATTCACAATTTTTCCACTGTCATAAACAATAGAGGACAGGTTGACGCCATATTCATTGATCTGTCAAAAGCCTTTGACAAGGTGTTTCACCCAAAGCTATTGTTTAAGCTAGAATCTATACTAGGAGCAGGAAAAATTCTCAGGTGGATTGAAGACTACCTTTCAGATCGCTATCAGTACGTAGCACTTAATGCGCACTCATCATTCAAAGGCGTAGTTTAATCGGGATTCCCACAGGGATCAGTTTTGGCACCTTTTTTGTTCCTAATATACATAAATGACTTGGTCAGAGATGTGAACGTAAAAGTTCGCCTCTTTAGTGATGATTGCATATTTTATTCACAAATAAATAACCCAAATGACCAGATTAACCTAAATAATGCACTTCAACACATCATAAATTGGTGCCATGTTTGGCAGATGGAAATAAATTCGAATAAAACTGTCTTTATGACCATAATTAATAAAAGAAAACAATACTCCTTTCCTTACCAGATAGCCAATAACCTCTTGGAACAAGACGGTGAATACAAATACCTCGGCCTCAACATAAGTCCAAATTTGCGTTCGGATTCACACATTCACTTCACAACAAATAAAGCTCTAAACAAACTGAGTTTCCTGAAACGAGTCTTAAAATTTGCCTCTCCTGCCCCTAAATTACTAGCCTACAAAACTTTAATACGTCCTATGCTCGAGTACGCCAGCGTCGTCTGGTTCCCCCACACAGTCTCCGGCATCAATAAGATAGAAAGAGTTCAGAAAATGGCTGCGAGGTTTATTTGCAATGGGTACAGTAGGCACGTGTCTCCCTCTGAACTTTGCAGGCAACTGGGTCTCTGCTCTTTAGGAAAATGAGCAAAAATTGCCAGACTTAAATTTTTATAAGAACTAGCCAATGATCATTTCAACCTACGAAAAGAAAATTACCTCATCCATACAAGCAAACGATTAACACGGTACAACCATGGCAAGCTTTACGAGGAAGACGTCCCTCATAATAACTGCTTTAAATTCTCTTTTTTCCCTCGAACCATTAGCGAATAGAACCACCTGCCTCAAAATATTGTTAATTCCTCTTCTATTGACATCTTCCTCGATTACGTAGATGCACTTTTCATCATAAACTAATATTTTATGTTGTTTTTAAAAGTGCAATATATCTATTGTATTGAAGTTGTTTACTAATTTTGCATTCTTGACTTCTATATTTCCTTTGAATATTGACAAGTATATTGTCTGTTGAATATTTTTTTCTGCTTGTAATATTTCAAACTGTACCACCCTACAACAACCCCGAATGGGGTTAGTAGTATTGGAAATAAATAAATAAATAAAAATTCTCATGTTGTAGCAGTAGTAGTTCTCACGTTCTATAGTCAGTTACAGGTTAAGAAGGTAGCGGCAAATGCCCCTCAAAGGGAATCAGATATCCCTCCGCCACCTTTGCATCCAATAGCGTCCTACCGTTTCCGTGACGTCGCGGACAACGCGCGAGGAGGGTCTTGCCTTTCTATAGATATTTGCTTTATCTTTCGACTTTGACTTAGTATTGTGGAAGCCACGAGAGGGAGATTAGAGTTCTCCCCCACCGACGGAAACAAATACGACTTTCGGGGATTAGCTTCCCCCCCCCCCCCCCCCCGATGGATACAAAGGCCGCTTTCAGGGGCTCGGTTCCCTCTCCGATGAATACAAAGGTCGCTTTTTCAAAAAGTGGGATCGGAGACAAGTTGGAATCCATTGAAGCGGAACAAGGAGCGTTTCCAGTGAACTCTTCTTTCGACTGCGGAGAGATTTGAAACGGGCGCATCACACTTGTGGGAGGAGCTTCTCCTACCTTCTTGACTTGTAACCGACTATAGTAGTAGTAGTTCTCACGTTGTATCAGTAGTAGTTCTCACGTTGTAGTAATTATAGTTCTCACGTTGTAGTTGTCACATTGTAGTAGTTGCAGTTCTCACGTTGTAGTAGTAGTTCTCACGTTGTAGTTGCCACATTGTAGTAGTTGCAGTTCTCACGTTGTAGTAGTAGATCTCACGTTGAAGTAGTAGTTCTCACGTTGTGGTAGTAGTACTCACGTAGTAGTTTCAGTTTTCACGTTAGTAGTAGTTCTCAAGTTGTAGTAGTTGTACTTCTCACGTTGTAGTAGTTGTAGTTCTCACATTGTAGTAGTAGTAGTTCTCACGTTGTAGTAGTTGTAGCTTTCACGTTGTATTAATAGTTCTCACGTTGTTGTAGTCGTAGTAATTATCACGTTGTAGTAGTAATTCTCACGTTGTAATAGTAGTTCTCACGTAGTAGTAGCAGTTCTCACGTTGTAGTAGTAGTTCTCACGTTGTAGTAGTAGTAGTTCTCACGTTGTAGTAGTAGTAGTTCTCACGTTGTAGTAGTGGTAGTTCTCACGTTGTAGTAGTTTTTTGGACGCAGCGGGCCTGAAAGTAAGCGCCGAGAAGTGCCTAATCGCACAGGGTTCAATCCGGTTCCTGGGGCACATGGTCGGTTCTGGGTGTCATGGTCCTGACCCAGAGAAAGTGGCGGCAATCTGGGGTTTGGAAAGACCACGAACTAAAAAACAGCTCAGAAGTGTGTTCGGACTCGGTGGTTACCATAGCGTGTATGTAACTACGCCGCTATAGCTACTCCACTCACTTCCCTAACGAGGCGCGGAGTGCCTGACCCAATCCCATGGCCACAGGAGGCAGAGGACGCCTTCATTAAACTGATACTTCCTCTGCAATGCAATAGAACTGTACCATAGAGTATACAGAAGGCTTTGGCTGTACACACCAGAACCTCGTGAGCCATACTGGCTCTTCGCCGACCCGTGCGCCACGGCAGCCGGCGCATGCCTTGCTCAAATCGGGGAGGCAGAAAAACCAATAGCTTTCGTCAGCCATCGCTTTACCCAGACCCGCTGGTCGACCATAGAGCGCGAGGCTTTCGCCATAATATGGGCGCTAAAAAAGGTCGACTACTGGTTGTTTGGAGCCCGCATTCATGTTGTGTCTGACCATAATCCCGTAGCTACCTCACCTCTTGCACGCTGCATGACGCAAAGCTTGCGAGATGGGCGCTCACCTCGCAGAGGTACGACGTACCCGTGACTCACCGTAAGGGTGCGCGTCACGTCGATGCGCTCTCACGCCTTCGAAACCGTTATTGGGGGTGATAATCCAGGATCCAGGTCGCCTGAGGTATGCGCGAACGTTCCCACAAATACTTTACTAGGGGGAATACATTCCACTCGTCTCAAATACAATAGCCTCGGCGCGGACAGGTTTTCTGGGCTTGGTGAGAGCCATCTATCGTCGGGGAGGTCTCGGCTATCGGTGATATTGATGTTCTACATACCAAATTCATTGTTGTGGAAATGCGCGAGACACGTGCCGCGCGCCACTTCTAAGAATAACATGGCGTCTAAACTCTAAAGGGCTGTTTATACTCCGACTTAGAGCGCAGTGAACGCAGCGTAGCGCAGAACGCGCGCGCCTTTCATTGGCCGGCGACCAGGAACTCGATGTCTGGGACCAATCAGTAAAAGCGTGCGCTGCGCTACGTCGCGTCCGTCGACGTTTCGTTCAAGTACAGACGTACCTTAAAGCGCGAAACACATGTACGACGAAACCTTCCGATCCGACGTGCGGACTGCCGGAATGACCTTGGGGGGTGAGGGTTTTCGTAGCATCGGAGAGCGTTGAAAACCCTCGCCTCCGACCGTCGTATTGCGTGGTCGGACGTCGGATCGGACGGTTTCGTCGTACATGTGTTTCGCGCTTAAAGACCGACGACCAGTTCGCGCTTTCCACTTTTCTCCCACTTCCTCCTCTCCCCCCTTCTACACTGTCCACCGTTGCCTGTTTCCTCCTCCCCCAGGGTGAGGAGGATCTTTTGCCTTGCAGAATCTCGAGTCTGAACGTCGGCCTTTAACTGAGTGGTGCGCTAAATATTTTGCTGCGCTGTGCCGCCATGATCTTCCCAAGGGATGCACGTTTCACGTGCCTCGTGCATCGACGCACCTTGGGCTACTTTCGAAACATAAAGGGCTTTACGTGGAATCGGAGACGACAGAGACCGCCGCGGCCGCTGCGAACATCCACGTGCACTTGCGCATGGACTGACGCGGACCTCCACTACAGTGTACTAGAATGCTTGGGTCGTGTTGGGACCGGAGCGGCTCGGCAACAGGAGCTCGTGAGGGTGCGTGTATTGACAGTTCATGGCGGCGCTGTAGTCGAGTTATCCAAAAAAATCGCGCAGCCCGCCTTTCTTTTTTCACTTTGAGCGGTGCACGTGTCGATACCACAATTTTATACACTTCGTTTCACCCTACGTTGTACCGCAGCGAAGGCTAGAAGCGCGAGCTCATAGCATTGGCAGCTGCCCTTGGTGCACGAGAGCTTGTACCGCCGAGATGTGCTCTAGAGCAAGGAGCTCGCGCTTGTAGCCTTTCCTGCGGTGCAACACAAGGTTAAAGAGAGTAGAGGGCAGATAAAAAAATCGGCATTTTCAAATCTTTTCTTTAATTCTGGCGGTAGGCAAAGGGTTAATGAACGGTTTAATGGGCCATCTTGCAATTGCAGCCTTAAAAGGAGCCATTATTAAAGGCAAACCTAATTTAGAAAGTTCCCGGACGCGTATTCGGAGACCCCCCACGGCAAAGCCCCGCGAGAGAGAAAAGAAGGAGGGAGAGGAGGAAAGGGAGGAGGGAAGAATACCGCGATTGGCTGGCGCAGTCACGTTGTACGCGCACACAACGAGCTGTTCTAAGCTGCGTGCAGCACCCCTCCCCACGCCCCCCCCCCCCCCCACTACCGCCGACGCGAGCAGACGCGCTGCCGTTTTGTTTTGGAGTACTCCACGCCCCAGTCGAAAAAGTGCATTGGTGCAGTCCTAGATATTGGAAGGTATCGTTGGTGTGAAACTGGATAACATACGTGCACAGGTCTCAATGCTGACTGGGCAGCTACGCTAAGGCCGTTTTATGCTTTCTGCCGTAACGTTCACGTACGTCAGGACGGAAGGTGTGTTTAGGCCTAACGACCCGCGACCGCTGCCAGCGCTCCCAAGTTATTTACGGCCTCGAAATAAACCCAGCTCGTTTGCCTTTCGCTAAAACGTCCAGTGTAGCTAATATTTTATTTCAATCGCACGACGCGCCGCTGCGGTGTTGTGTAGTCTGCCCTACAGCGATGCCCAACTCGCCGCTTGTAGTACATCATTCGCCGTTGCTGGCCTCAACAGGAATCGCGCCAGGTACGTACGTGAGACGCCAACGGAGCACAAGCGGTGATCTGGACTGCGAGTGCACGTCTGAATTGTGCTTTGCATATACACTGTCACGCCTCTGCAAGAATCAATCGTGCTCCCCGCAGCTAGTCGAAATGGAGAAGTGCATTGTCAGGCCTGTAAGCCTGCGGCGAAATTGATCTATACCCAATGTCAGCTTTTTTGCGCTCCACTGGAAAAGGTACTAAAGCGTGAAGGCAGCTGCTTCGAACAGTGCTTTTTTTTTTGCGCGATCACTCGAGGGGCTGAAGCTTGTGCGCGGGCAGCCTGCACGCACTCGTACACCCACAGTGGAGTGACTCGAAGTGACGTAGTGATTGTTACAAATTTAGCGAAGGAAGCGGGCAGTGAGAAAATACTCCACAAGCCGACTGGCCATTAACTGTCATCGTCCTCACCTGCAGCGACGACTGGGCACGTGTGTGAATGAATTGGTTGATGTCAAGGGTCGTCCTCGCTGTGCTTACCAATTAGCCCCTGCAATGTGATATGCCCACATGCCCACTGCTATGTGCACGCATGCTGCAGACAGCAGGTGTCAGATTTGTCCTAGCTATGCTCACCTCAGAAAATCTGCAAAGGATTGTATTCACACATGTCTGCAAGCCTCCGATAGTTTTGCCCGAGTGACTTGGAGCCTGTGCTAGACACAGGGGGGCTATGTTGCACGTGTTGGACACTCAGAAGACTAGGGAGAAGGAAGTGACGTAGGTGTGAATGAACGTGTCTTAGCAACTTCTGCAGATACCGTCATCAGCGACTACACCAATCAACATCCAACGAGCGTTGTTGACGTCACTTCCTTCTCCCTAGTCTCCTGGGAGTCCAAAACGTGCAGCATAGCCCCCCTGGGCGAGGGCCGGCTTTGCCTGCCTGACCTCCATCTTTCTTTGCGACGACAAAAAGCTGGCCAAACTGGCACCTGGCACTGGTGAATAGGTAGTCTAGACATAAAGGGAAACCGAATTCAGCTAGCGTGAACTTTGCTTCAGCAACAGGGTTTCAAAATGCAGCCGCAAAAAGATGCACTGCATGTTGGGCACATTGCCATTGACCGTTTCTGTTTCCAGCAGCTACAAAAATAAGCACTCTCATCTCAGTTTGTCCTCTTTTCCAAACTTGGTGATGTTAACCACTTGCGAGGTTCCATCAACCCAAATTTCCACTACAAAATAGCGACACTTCTGGCTGCATGACCTCCACTGGGCCATGTGCAGTCAAATCATGGAATGCCTAATTTTTCTGAAACCAGTAGGGAAAATATACGAGGCGAGACATTCTCAGATGATCAGCATGGTCGACTATATATGCAGCTGACCCAACAACAAAACTCCCTGCACACAACTTTACAACTCCATCCATTTATTTCAGGCACATTGCACTTGAGAGCGGGCACGCACAAAAGCAAGTTTACATCAGAAGCACTGGCAGTGCAACACAAGGCGCGCAAATACACCCAACAAAAAATACGAATGGTTATCTTATTATTGAAGACGGCAATAAAAACAAGGTTGTCGTGATTCATGTATGTGCACTACACAATAAACAGCGTCGTGACACAACAGGAAGGGCACAAAAAGTGCATTAAAAACAAATCGCAATAAGGAAACCCTGCACTCTATGCAACCAAAAAAAAGAGAAAGCCTAAGCCCTACCAATAAAATCATACTATTTTCTATCAAAAGAACAGATGCGATGCAAATACACAAGTCTTGGTCAGTCATGTATCGCAGCCGCTTCTAGCATCTACCTTTCCACTTCCTTTCCTACGCCCTGCCACTTGCACACCGTTCAATGTAGATGAACATCCATAAGCTTTGCATTGCATTGGCAGGTGTGAACCATAACCATTGAGAAGCGAGGCCGCACTGATTAGCACGCCTCTTACCACAAACCAGCAACTTAACCTTAGGTCCGCTGAGCATTGCAGATATTGGAGAACTCGCAAAGGGTCGTAACGACGACAACCGCACAGAATTTGGCTGCTACTCTTTTCAAGTTGTGCAATATTTTATGTACATAAGGCATGACTTAAATTTTTTTGTGATGTTTCCCGAGTACAGTATCATGGCTTTTAACTTCTTAAAGGGACAGTGACACCCCCCAAGAAAATTTCTTTTATTTTTTGCCCGGCAATACATTACGGTGTCAGAAGACTACCCTATCAATATTTTGCTACAGCGTCACATATATTTTTTTATAAAGTAAAAAAAATGCAACTGCTTGAAACCGAAAATGAACTGGGGAAGACGAAATATAGAGGAGGAGAAAGTTACCAAAATCACATGGTTTTGCAACTGTTTTTTTTTTTCATTCAACATAGTTACAGCTTTTCACAAGCCACGAAAAATGGGCATCATATTTTTTGTCTATTTAGCATCGGGTGAGTGCCTTCGATTACGCACGACTTTGATTATCTTTGGTGGTTGTGTCTCAACCATAGAAATTGGCACGCGACAATAGAGAAGAGGACGAGTGCGACTCAAACCGTCCAGTTCTCGATCGGCGGTTTTTGGGCGGAAAGAAAACAAATTTCGAGCCGCAAATTGTGTTGTGTAGCTGGGCTCTTATGTATCATTTACAAATAAAAACCTCTGCAAGCGTAAATACCCTGTCAGTGTCCCTTTAAGGGATTCCACTTCTTCCTCCAAAACAAATGGTTGGAACCCTGACTGTCTCAGGTGTAATACCTGAACGTCGAAATTCTTATGAAGGATATGCAGGCAAGATTTCAGAACTGCCGACTGTAGGCATAACGAAACGATGCTCCTCTTAATCAACTTCGAGTGGGCCGAGTCATAAGGCAGTAGGGACTTTTTTTCCGTGGCATGTACATCCAGCACACATGTTCAGCAGAGTTGACCGACATGAAAACTTTCCACCGGAAGCTCCAGGGTGACCTTCAAATGGTTGGAGCAGCTGCTAAAACATTTAAATATACTGGACTAGCGAGTCCAGGCGTTGCTGTCACTGAGTACTAACAAAAACGATGAAATCATCGACATACCTTTACAATCAGAATGTCCACTAAGGCAACTGAAACCAAGTGGTCAAACTTTGTAAGAAATATTCTACACAGTACAGGATTCAATACAAATGCCATGCTTCTAAGCATAAACTTTGCCATGAAAGCAAAGTAGCATGGAAATCAAACAGCAATATAAAACCTCCAGAAAAGCCTGAGCTGTGACCCCGCAGGTGTTCTGAAAGAAAATAGGACTTGTCGCTTCAATCAGCTCATGTTCTGCTACCAAGAGTTAGTTATGTGGTACTGAGTAAAAGTCCCTTTATGTCCACAGAGAAGGCATTGGTGGCTCTGGAAAGGCCTACTCCCAGTAATTTGACCAGGCGGTCCAAATACCTCACCTTGTAGGGATCTTGCGGCGTGCAGGTGGTGAGGCGTAGAAAAGGAGGGTTGGAAAGGGAGACGCTAGAAGCGGCTGTGATACACGACTGTGACTAAGTCTCGTGTATTAGCGCCGCATTTGTTCATTTAATGGAAAGAGTGTGATTTTATCAAGAGGGATTAGATTGTTTTCTGTTTTGGTTGCGTAGAGTTCAGGCAGTTTCCTTATTCTGGTATTTTTAATGCACATTTTGTGCCCTTCCTTTTACATCATGACGCTGTATTGTTTAGTGCATATACATGGGTCACGACAACATTGTTTCTATTGCCACCTTGAATCATAAAGATAACTTCGTTTTCTTTTTTTCCAAATGGACGCTGTGTTGTCGTTATTCATGAAGATAGCTATGGCATTGTGCCACGTGTGTGTGCACTAGATATGTTTGCTCTACGGAATTTTTCAGTAAACCTTTTAGTTGCAAGTTAGCAGTCGTTTTGCGTTCTGCTTCTTCTGTGTCCCGTCTTTCTTGTGCTACTCGTCAGCGATCCGGAAAAACGTAATGCCGCGCTCCTTTCACTCCTTGCGCACCATCTCAGGACCCTGTGAACGAGAGTGTGACTCTTTTACTCTGGAGCAGCGTGCACAGAAAGTCGCTTTTTGCTGTCTAGTGGAAAGAGTGTGAGCTCGTTGACTCCTGGAGTCGCTACTGGGCGCATCCAATCATCATCTCCACTGGGGTTGTGCACCAAAAGTAGTATAGCCTCATTTTACTAGGTCAATAAACAATTGTTCCACTAGTGCAACAAAACAGCAGCCGTTCCACTAGTGCAACAAACAGCGACCAACGAAAACAAGCAGAAGAGTACACTGGGTAGGTTACCTCTTTGTCGGAGCTCACCGACCCACCTGGCGCACACGACGTAGAGCACACTGAATGCATATTTGTTTCTCTAGAGGGACCTAAGCTGGCAACAAATGACTATGAAATAGACAAAGAGACAATTGAATTTCTAAAAAGCTTTGAACTCGTGCCAAGGGGTGGGGATCATGGTAGCTAGCGTGAGCAACGCAAAAGGAAGAACTCTCTTAGCGAAACCTTATATCCCTTTTTGAGGCTTCCACGAATTTCCTTTAAAGGTTTAGCGCTCTGCCTACTACAAGAAAAAAAGAGAGAGAAGACATTTGAACAGTTGAACAAATGAGTCAGCAAAGAAGAGTGCGACATAATTTTGTTGACATTAAGGGCATCAAACTGGGAGAGGCAAGAGTTGATAGTACACTGAGTACACTGAGCACCTCTGCAGTTTTAAGCGTTAAACGTGTGGTGTACTGAAAAACCTGACAGCACTTGAGCACCTGCTGTGCACCTGCAGCTCCCACATAGCTCGCAAGTGTCGCCATTGCTGGGTACTGACAGATTGTTCCAGTTAGTGGTTTCTTCAAACTACAACTTCTGTGGTGTGAAGCTAACACGACGAACTGAACGCTCGCGGCGCATAAAATATTGGCATGGCTGAGAATGACGTCACATGCAAGCTGTGTACCGTAACCACAGAAACATCCCAGGTACAGTCAGCATCAAAATGAGGTGGAGCGACGACCAGACTCTGGTTGTTGCTTCAGCTTACCCCTGTCGGGATAAGCCGTGTAGAGTAAGACTGGAACAGGCTGCTGCGATTTTATGCATGGGGGAGGTTAATAGTAATGATAAGCTGTGCATTTTGCCAACAACAACTGATTGTAAACAAAGAAAACATGACAGGCGTGATGATGCATCAAAACCAACAGCTGGCCCTGCAACGAGTTCTCCCAACCTTGGAGCCTCGCCCATGCATGAAATCCTGGTGGTTCGTTCCAACCTCGCTCTCAGTGCTATCGCGACAGTGGCACCACATGTGAGATTTTTGCCACTCCGGCCGGTGTGGCGACAAGCCAGCTCATTTTGATGCCGCCTGTACAAGAGCGAATCCAGCCAACGTGTTGAAAGCCCATTGAACAAGCTGACCCAGCAGAGACGATTGTTGCAGTTTTAGCAACAAATACAAAAATCGCACAACCGAATATGCTTACACTTTGGCCTCCCATCAGCAGGAGGATGGTAAGACTCCTTGCTAAAAAATCGACTTCATTAATGTTATGCCCTCGCTAGCCCACACAAAAGCTGGTTACATTTTGAACAACATATTACTCTGGTCATATCCGACAAAACTGATGTACGCTGACTATTTACACCTCCACCCGCCCGCTAAATTTACCAGCCGTGTTTATTGTTTTTATCATGCTTTAGACTTGGAAGCGAGCCCTGTAACATCTTCCATGTTAAGACCCGAAATCGCAGCATCTGTTTGCTCACACTAACTTTCTACCAGTCCAGACGAAGGATAGTTGCACTCTTAAAGGGATACTACAACGAAATTTCGGCGCTCATTTTTTGGTCTATATGTGTTCAAAAGAGCAGTATCACATGGAACATACCAATATCTTGTTAAAAAAGTCTCGAAAAGGAATTTTAAAACGAATTAAACGATTAGCAAAGAGCACCTGGTGGATGTCGCTAACGCCTCGTTTGTAATGCTCGTCTAGGAACCTTGACAGCTAGTGACGGAGGTTGTCTCGTCTCCGGCCACGACGAGAGAAGGGGGAAGGAGGAACTCCCCTCTACCCGAGAATCCCTTTTGTGTGTCGCAGAAGTCGCTATTGTCCCCCTAGAAGATTATAGAAGATTAACCCGTCACTCAAAATTCGTACAAAAGCAGCCGCTTCGGTGGCTGGAACGACTAGGCCATCCTCTCAACGTGAGCCTCGCCGTAGCTTTGCTCGTCTTGAGACGACCTACGTCACGATTGCGTTGGATGTCACGTGCTCTAAGCTGGGCCTTCTCCGAGCGCTTGCCAAGTGGGCCGTTTATAACGAAAAATACAGCCACCAGGATCAAAATACAAACGTGCGATTGTCATTTACGGATATTGTGGATCATATTCAACCTATTTTTGAACACGACGGGAATATTTCAAATTTCGTTGAAGTATCCCTTTAAAGGGGCCCTGCAAGGACTTTTTTACTGCGTTTTAATTTGCACCAAACCTGAGCGCATTGAACGAAGTAACTCGAATTTCGCTTTATTTTAAACGTTTTAGGCAAATTCAAATTACAAAAACAAGCAAAAAATAACCTCCTTCATGACGTCCTTGGTCGCTTGAGTGGCTGTGAACTAGAGAAGGGGTAGTGAGCTCAGCAAGCGCTCACGGCTGCCGCACTCAGTGTTGACGGCTCGACAGGACGCCACTGAAGCATGTTCTGGATAGGCTGTATGAAGCGGGCAGCCAGGGTGGCTCGCAATACATGTGCTGCGCGATTAAACACTAATTCGGCATGACACTTTATTGGCCACAAACGACAGCAAACACACGGTAAAGATCAGTTCAGAACGGGAGCCACTTCGCACTGCCATACCGCGCAACGGCCAAACCGCAAGCGAAACCTGCTCCGAAGGCCTTCAGAACGCTCGGAACCGGTTGTATTCGTGAGCCGGTATACAACCACAGCGCCGCCGCGTACATCCGGACCTTTCTAACTCAATGCTCATTGGTGCCTCATCCCACTACCCTTTTCTAGTATGCGCAGCCTTTTCCACGGCTTGGTGGCAGGTATGTCGACGGATCATTTCTTGTTTCGTACTTCATAAACTGCATCTGTTACTTTTCTGATCTAAAATACTGAACAAAAGCTACTTTCATAAGTGATTGAAACTGCTGCTGAGATGAGGAAAACGCAAAAAAGGTGGATGCTTATATATGATCGCAGAGCCCCTCTAACAAACCACAAACTCTTACAATAGTTGGTGGCAGGTGAAGAATTCATTAGATGCCTCTGCCACAAGTGTTATGCACAGGCTTAAAGTCGCTGGTGCAAAAATAGTTTCATAGAGATGCCCCTGTGCATTGTCTGTTTCGTGACATTGGCTGAGGTGGGGGGAGGGGGCGTACCATTTTGATGGTAAGGGCGACAACCTCTTTGTGTCACCCCACACAAACCCTTGCGAAGGAAAGCAGATAGCGCTATGACTTTGCTGCTTAACTTGAGGCAGGGGCTTGTAGAGAAGCAGAGAGTGAAGTGTCATCCAATACCAGCTACGGCACTACCGTAAAACACTGATAAGAAACTACAGCAAACAAAACCACATATAGGCACGGCTTGCCAACGTAAACACGTGTACCGTAAAATCCTGAGCAAGCGCCCACTCAAAATTTCTAGACATATGCTCAGAATTTAGGCATGGGTGCTTCATAGGTCATCAATATGCAAAAAATATGTGTTCAACATATGGAAGGTTACTTAAAGAAGGGCACGGACAACTATGACTTCCTATAGACAATATGCGAAACTGTTTGAACGCCTGGCAACACTCGTTGCGTTGCCATCTTTGTTGCGTCCAGATTTCTCTGTTGTTTGTCAATTTCATAGCGTTGTCGGTAGCAATCGAGGCCTACTACTCATTGTCATCGGTCCTCATTCACACCTCCGAGCTAAGAGTTAGTATTGTTTTACGCTTTTCTTGCGCATGTACATGTTTATCGCCACACCGGTCGCTGGTTTCTCGCCGCAACCAACATGGTGGACATACACTTCAGCTTGAAATTTGGCTTTGAGTGCCGGCAAAGGCGCGGGCACGGGCTTGGGCATCTGGCTTTCAAAAGCGCCTTCTCTGCACGAATGTTTGTGCGAGTAAAGGATTTTTCAGAACTACGCTTTTGCACCCTGGCCTTTGCCAGCGCCGAAACCAACTAGTGAGACAGAGCATGCTCTTCGGCGCCTCACTAGATGGCACTATGCATTTCGCATATTGTCTATTGGCGAATGCATTTACTGACCCGAAGTTCACATATATAGGTGAAGGAGGGAAAAGGGGAAAGTGAAAGCTGCTACAATGATAAGAGAAAAAAAAAGTAATGTTTCACCCTCACCTCTTTTTCCTTCACCTATATATGGTAACTTCAGGTCAATAAATGTTGTTGCAAGTTAGAAGTCATTGTTGTTGTCTGTCCCCTTCTCTGTGTTACCTTCCTCATGTTGTATACTGTTATCAAATCGCTTATTTTGTACTTAAAGGGGCCCTGCAATCATATTTAAGCGTCTACCTTTTTTGCGGTTTCTATGTCTCTTGGGGTTCGGGCCAGCCAGCGGGCACGAGGAGAGTAACTACATATCAATGCGCCATATTTTAACCGGACGACGCGGAAACCTCCTCCACCGACGAGGGCGACCCACAGTACCGAAAGCGCGCAAAATGTGACGTCTTTGGTCCTGGGCTTACTACTGCAGGTCAGAGCCGCTAAAAGCTTCTTCTTAGTCGAAATACAAAGTATAAGTGGTGCGAACCGTTTCAATTATTTATAAAAGTAGTTTTTATTCAATATTTTAGGTCAGAAAAGAAACGAATGCACTTTATAAAGTACGGAAACAAGAAATGACCCGTTGACATACCCGCCACCAAGCGGTGGCACCGACACGGAAAGGTCCCGGATGTACGAGGCGGCGCTGCGGTCGTATGAACAGGAGGATCCGACCGGCTCTGAGTGTTTCGAAGGCCTTTGGCGAAAAGCTTTGTCTTGCGGTTTGGCCGTTTGGCGGTAGTGCAGCGCGAAGTGGCACCCATTCTGAACTGATCCTTACCCCGTGTTTGCTGTCGTTTGTAGCCAATGAAGTGTCATGCCGAATTAGTGTTTAATCACGCAGCAAATGCAATGAGAGCCGCTCTGGCTGCCCGCTACATACAGCCTATTCAGAACATGCTTTAGTGGCACCCTTTCGCGCTGTCGATACGGAGTGCGGCAGCCGTGAGCGCTCGCTGAGCTCACTACCCCTCCTCTAGTTCACGGCCACTCAAGCAACCAAGGACGTCATGAAGGAGTTTATTTTTTTGCTTGTTTTTGTAATTCTAATTTGCCTATAAATATTAAAATAAAGTAATTTTTTATAAAAATAAAGTTTAACTAAGTTACTACGTTCAGTGTGCTCAGGTTTGGTGCAAATTAAAAACCAGTAAAAAAGTCCTTGCAGGGCCCCTTTAACTTCGTACAAAAATACCCTATTTTGCAAATGTTGCGAAAAATGGGGGTGGGCGGTTATTGTTGCATGGGCAGATTCATAATATTTCACGGTAGGTAAAGAGAAAAAAAAGTCTGTGAGAAGTTGAGGCAGCTATGGCCAGAGGTGACAACAGTGTTCTTGCCAATCTCCTGTTTAGTGTCTGGTTCCGTGGGACTTGACGTGAGGCACCCAACTCTTGATGCTGAGGTGGAGGGCATGTACCTGCTTGCTTCTCTTGGTGCCGGGGCCTTTGGAAGGGCGGCCAGCGGACACTGGACCTGCGCCTCTAGTGATGTCCGGTCGACACCTGGCAATCTCTGTGGGCTGCACCTTGATGCATCGCCCGTGCTTCCTGGCACTGCTGTAGGCTGCCTCCGAGGCCAGGTACAAAGGAATTGCCTGCAGCTCCTTGTGCGCTTCATTTCTAACAACACCTGCTCCAGGCAATGGTACCACCACTGTTCTTGTTGAATCTGCTGCAGTACGTCAGCAGCATCTTTTGAAAGAAAGTATCATGGTGGATCTTTTACTGAGAACCCGTTCAGGACCAGCTAATATTCATCCTTTCTTTGTTCCTCATATGTCTCTACTTTCCTCTCCTTGCAAAGTTCCATCCTCTTTTTCAACTGCTGCCTGTTTAAGAGGCTGTAACAGATACATAGATTTATAGCAATAATTGACAGTGTTGCCAAGGTGCTGCAGAACAAAAACATTGTGCAAGTTTTAGCGTGTACAGAGAATATCATCTCATGACTATGCCACGCTTTCATACGATCCGAAGGCCGTTTTGAGGGGGTGCAGCAACCGCAGACGAGCCTGGAGGGGCCTCATCACGACAAGCATGTGTCAACGGAACCAATTAGAAGTTCCTAATGGTGGCCGTGTAGCCCATTAACATTCATACAATATTAACACGAAGTATGGTCTGTGACATATGACCGGAGAGAGTAGGCGAAGTTTCTCCATTACCTTGTTGGGTTAGGAAGTTACCAGCCCATGATCCATGACATATTCGTAGCTTGGCGGTAGCTTTCCAGCTACTGGTAAGTATCTCGGTCACAAGTGAGAGTGACGCAAAGCACGTCGATGTTGTCAATGCAGTTCTCGGTGTCTCATATCTGTCCACCTCGCAAGTAAAAATCTCAAGAGTCCATCATCATCACAGGTAGAACGAATAACGGAATCCAGCTGCCGCAAAACCTTGCAATTTTTACGCCCTCGCGTCGGTCAGCACCAGTGTGTTCGCTGCTTGTAGCGCGCATGTTTAAATTTGCAAAAATAAAAACGCAGGTCAGCTTATTAGTTGTAAAGGCTGCACTGCAAATTGTGCTAGAACTCGGATTGTATAATCTGTTATCTTTAATTGAGAAGTTCTACTGAGGGGCGTCTGCTTTTTATCAATGGCAGGGCGTGCTGGCTGTAGCATGTAAGACCTTGCTGCGCAATCACGTAGAAATACAAGTTGAACAACATATTTAGACTTTCTTTGGTGTTATATGATATGCTTTACTGGTGCATTATCATAAATTATGAAACAATGCTTCCCACACTTGCGGGAACAGGATCTGCTCTAGAATCTGGTTAAATAATGCATACTCATCGATATCAGTAATGGTGACAACTATGAAAATAGAAAGAAATAGGAGGCGACATACCGACTCAAGCCAGCCAAACAAGAAAATCCCAAGTGAAGCCGAAAGTAGAGCTCTCAGTCAGTGGGAACGCCCCTGTGGAATTAGGGAAAGGACTCATTGTTTTTTAGTGTAACAGAACATGGTTTATTTCTAGTGAAAACTGATTTGAGTAAAGCGAGCGAAGGCACGTCCACCTCCGACCGTCGTTCGAACAAGAAGGGAGAAGTGGCCCGCACCAAGCGTGGGTCCAAGAGGGGGGCTCGTCATTTATGACCCCTCGGTGGGGCGCGCTCTCCCTGCGGCTCTCCGTCCCTCTTCGCAGTTTCCTGGAAAGGGGCCGGTGCCTCGGTCTCGGCTCGTCCTCGAAGTCGTTTGCCGCCCTTTCTTCCCTGCTCCGGGCATCTCCAAGTTCTCTTCTTTTTATATTACAACACGTTCCCCCCAAAATGACAGCGTCATTTTTTTTTGTCCTGTTATGCGATCTCAAGAGGGTACAATATCTGTATAGGTCTTTTGAGCGTTGACCCTCCGGGCATCTTAAGCAGGCATGATCATACTTTGCCGTCTCTTCCCGGAAACACCTGCTGGACCCTAGCAAGTCCCCACTGCTGTCGGGATTGCAGGCCGTCGCAAAGAAGAACCAGATCACCCACCTTCCAGCAGTTTTTCTTGGCGTTGCTTCTGGCTTTGCACATTCCTCAGTTCCGCCATGTACTCTTGGCTTCATCGGCGCCAGAAGGCTTCCGTTGTCATCTGTCGGTGGGTCCAAAACCTGCGGAGGTTGGTGTGAACACCTTAGACATCTTTCCTCCCTATGCTTGGCAGCGTCATCAGTCGTCTGCCCGTTAAAAAGAAAGACGGACAGAGTGGCGCGGGCTCTCCGGGTTCAGTAGGGCAGGCAGCTGTCGCGCGGTTTTTTCTTTACAGAGGAAACAGCTATCAGGTTTCGTTCATTGATGCAGTAATGCTGCGGAGGATTGATAGCGTTCTTCAGGACTTCCCTTCTCGTTTTTCTTCTCTGCCCTTAATCCACGTGGCTGTTGCCTCGTGCCTATAGCTTGTTGTGTAGCTAGGTTCCCGCGGTTCTGGACTTCTACTCTCAAAAAGGCAAGCAGTCGTGAGAGTAGTGACACGATACCTCGTTCAATGGTGCTTGTCTTCATCGGCCGTTCCCGAGAGTCCTCAAATCTCGTGGACATCCCACCAGCTGAAGCGTCCAGCATTGACACGTCTGATGCTTGCTCGTTCACGATCATTCTGTTAAAATCCAGCAGGATTTCTTTAGTCAGTGCACGGTAAACCATTGGAAACAGAGGAGCACCAAAGGTCTGATGCTTCTGTCCGAGTGCCTCCATTCCTCGGAGATGGGAGATGATGGTGTCATAGAGTCAACGGAGACCCCGGACGTCGTCGGTGTCTCGCACTGGCTGTAGATCTAGGAGCTTCTGCATGTGTGTCTGAACGAGGATGTCCTCATTTCTGAAGCGTTTCTTCAGCAGAAGTACCGCGTCCTCGTAGCACCGTGATGTGGGAGGCAAACCCCTCATGGTACTTGACGCCTCGCCAGTCACCGCAGCCCTGAGGTACCCGAGCTTGTAGAAGGTATTACTTGCTCGAACTGCTCCCAGAACCCTTACCAGGAGAAGCTTTTGCCGTCATACTTGTGCAGCTCGAGCTTCGGGAGCTTCACTCGGCAGGCAGTCGTTGTCGCGTTTCCGTTGTTGTACATCGCCGATTAATCCGAATTTCGTGGTGCCCTTGCTCGGACTTCCTTCAACTCTTCCTGAAGTGTTGCAATATAGGTGACACCCGATCATTGTATTCAATTGTTCGCACAAAGTTTTGCTCGGCTTCTCCTTCCGGCACCAGTGGCTCGATGGCGGCGTCCACCTCGTTCAGTTGGGCTTGGAGGGTGCCAAGCCTTGCGAAGGAGATGCTGAGGTTCTTTTCAATTTTCTCATTGCTTTTGATGTATGAATCAATTTCAGAAAGGAGTTTGGTCACCTGTGTTCGCAGGGCAGTTCGTTTCCCCTTGAGTTGTTCCATGGTCCGGAGCTCGTTGCCTCGGCCGTTGGCGAATCTTAAGATGGCTCCTGCCTTCTTCTCGTTCATCTTTTTCCCTTTTCTTTCGTTGGATTGTCTGCGTTGAAGTCATGTCCTAATTTCCTTCATTCCCGGGTTTCGGCACTAACTTTTTAACAGTGTAGAATTAGGGAAAGGACTCGTTGTTTTTTAGTGTAACAGAACATGGTTTATTTCTAGTGAAAACTGATTTCAGTAAAGCGAGCGAAGGCACGTCCACCTTCGACCGTCGTTCGAACAAGAAGGGAGAAGTGGCCCGCACAAAGCAAGGTCCAAGAGGGGGGGCTCGTCGTTTATGACCCCCCAGTGGGGCGCGCTCTCCTTGCGGCTCCCAGTCCCTCTTCGCGGTTTCCTGGAAAGGGGCCGGTGCCTCGGTCTCAGCTCGTCCTCGAAGTCGTTTGCCGCTCTCTTCCCTGCTCGGGCATCTCCAAGTTCTTTTTATTTTACAACAGCCCCTAAAGGTGTCCTTTTTGTCTATGGAAGTAGGAAGCTTCTGGAGGCTACATGAGGCCACCAGGGGAGAAGCCAGAAGCGTGGAGGGATCGTCCCCAATCATAACCAAAAACCGAGAGATGCTATTGGAGAGCTGTTGAGCCAGCTCTCTTTTTCGTCCACAAGCGTCTCTTGGTTTTTGCTCAGCGTTGGGGGCGTCGTGTCTCCTCCAGAAGCTTCGTACCTCCATGCGAAACGGCGCCGTGTTGTTTGCAGACCGGTGGCGTCGCTGCGTTTTCATAGGAGCTAAGCCTTTTTCTTTCTTTACTTTTTCCTCGGGTTATTCGCTCTTTGCAAATTTTACAAAAAAAATGCATTATCCGTGGGCAACGCTGCACAAAGTCGTAGCGCGATAGGTTAAGAAACCGAATTTTCCGGTCGATTTAAAGAGCCTGGCGTCTCCTTGTATCACCCTGTAGAATGCTTTCTTGCTGCACTTGTGAAGACAATTGTATCCGTTTTTGTATTTTATCCTCGCAGTACATGTATTGCAGTATTTGTGCTCCAGAAGAGGTTTTCGAGTATATCTGACCAGACCTGGCTATCGTTTTTCTGGTGGGCAGCTTCTATATAGCATATAGATGGACTTTGTCCCAAATTCAGAGGCTAGAAGAACTCGATTTCAAGTTGCAGACTACCTTAAAATACGGAGCAAGTGCCCACTCAAAAGTTGGAGATAATCACAAACCATTGGGGGATGGGTGCTTGTTAGGTCATCATATTAACAAGTATATATGTGTACTGTGCACATTTTTTTTCAAATGTTACAAAATTTGGGGTTGAGTATTTGGAATGGGCAGACGCTGTGTATATTACGGTGCTCTAAGCACTAGAACAGCGAGCACTATCATCATTCTTGACCCCAAGTACACATGGTTTAAACTTTCAATGTTATTTTACACTAATAGGTATGGGGATGGGTTGAGCTAGTTGGTACGTGTCTGCTAAATGCATTGGCTTGTACAAAATACACAGACACACAAAGGAAAGAATGGGACTCTGACCGCTGTCTATCAACTAAGGTTTACTACTCCTTCCTCTTCATTCCTGTTTACTGGGACCACTAATAGTGTTCATGTTTTTGATGGCTACTTAAAAATGATTACCCCTCTCATTGGATTTATATGTGCAATGTTTGACAAGTAGTGAGCCTGCTTAAAAATAAGCAAGCACATTAGAAAAAAACCGTGCTAGTGTGTACACTTCTTAGTGAGCGCGTTGGTAATGATGTAGGTTTATGTGTTGTCCCGTCCCCTGTTTTTACGTATATAACTCTTCCTAAACCTACGCCAGTGTGTAGTTTTACTTTTCCCACATCATTTTAACAGCAATTCATCGAGCTTGCCAAGTTGTAAAATTGTGAGCCACCATTGCCGAGAAACATCACAGAAAACTTGGGTGGTGTGACTTTCCTCCAAGACATTCCGCCGTCTCACTGCCTTCCCCAGAGTTCCATGAATACGACTTAGAACTCTTATGCCTTGGCACCCTACTCACTGCATCTGGCACCATCGGACTTTCATCTATTCGCCGCGCTCAAACAAGATCTGTAAAGACAGCCGCTCTAGCAAGGAAGCCGTCATAGACACTGCACGTGAGTGGTGTGAGAACCAAGAGTAATAACTTTTTTCTCTGTGGGTGGGCTCCACTAGAAGCGCATAACACTCAAAGGAGACTTTGCAGAGAAATAATAAAGGGCCATTTTCATGTGACAGTCCCATCAAAGATAGGCTCACTACTTCTCAAGCTTCCGTTGCAGACAGGTTGTTTACCAATCTTTAACAACTTTCTACAGTACTAGCCCACAGTTTTTCGTTATGCTTCGTATTTTTGTTGGGTGTATTTGCGTGCCTTGTGTTGCACTGCCAGTGCTTCTGATGTAAACTTGCTTTTGTGCGTGCCCGCCCTCAAGTGCAATGTGCCTGAAATAAATGGATGGATTTGTAAAGTTGTGTGCAGGGAGTTTTGTTGTCGGGTCTGCTGCATATATAGTCGACCATGCTGATCATCTGAGAATGTCTCGCCTCGTATATTTCCGAAACCCTACTGGTTTCGTATTTTCTGAAACCCTACTGGTTTCAGAAAAATTAGGCATTCCATGATTTGACTGCACATGGCCCAGTGGAGGTCATGCAGCCAGAAGTGTCGGTATTCTGTAGTGGAAATTTGGGTTGATGGAACCTCGCAAGTGGTTAACATCACCAAGTTTGGAAAAGAGGACAAAGTGAGATGAGAGTGCTTATTTTTGTAGCTGCTGGAAACAGAAACGGTCACTGGCAATGTGCCCAACATGCAGTGCATCTTTTTGCGGCTGCATTTTGAAACCCTGTTGCTGAAGCAAAGTTCACGCTAGCTGAATTCGGTTTCCCTTTATGTCTAGACTACCTATTCACCAGTGCCAGGTGCCAGTTTGGCCAGCTTTTTGTAGTCACAAAGAAAGATGGAGGTCAGGCAGGCAAAGCCGGCCCTCGCACAGGGGGACTATGTTGCACGTTTTGGACTCCCAGGAGACTAGGGAGAAGGAAGTGACGTCAACAACGCTCGTTGGATGTTGATTGGTGTAGTCGCTGATGACGGTATCTGCAGAAGTTGCTAAGACACGTTCATTCACACCTACGTCACTTCCTTCTCCCTAGTCTTCTGAGAGTCCAACACGTGCAACATAGCCCCCCTGTGTCTAGCACAGGCTCCAAGTCACTCGGGCAAAACTATCGGAGGCTTGCAGACATGTGTGAATACAATCCTTTGCAGATATTCTGAGGTGAGCATAGCTAGGACAAATCTGACACCTGCTGTCTGCAGCATGCGTGCACATAGCAGTGGGCATGTGGGCATATCACATTGCAGGGGCTAATTGGTAAGCACAGCGTGGACGACCCTTGACATCAACCAATTCATTCACACACGTGCCCAGTCGTCGCTGCAGGTGAGGACGATGACAGTAAATGGCCAGTCGGTTTGTGGAATATTTTCTCACTGCCCGCTTCCTTCGCTAAATTTGTAACAATCACTACGTCACTTCGAGTCACTCCACTGTGGGAGTACGAGTGCCTGCAGGCTGCCCGCGCACATGCTTCAGCCCCTCGAGTGATCGCGTAAAAAAAAGCACTGGTCGAAGCGGCTGTCTTCACGCTTTAGTACCTTTTCCAGTGGAGCACAAAAAAGCTGACATCGGGTATAGATCAATTTCGCCGCAGGCTTACAGGCCTGACAATGCACTTCTCCATTTCGACTAGCTGCGGGGAGCGCGATTGATTCTTGCAGAGGCGTGACAGTGTATATGCAAAGCACAATTCAGACGTGCACTCGCAGTCCAGACCACCGCTTGTGCTCCGATGGCGTCTCACATACGTACCTGTCGCGATTCCTGTTGAGGCCAGCAACGGGCGAATGATGTACTACAAGCGGCGACTTGGGCATCGCTGTAGGGCAGACTACACAACACCGCAGCGGCGCGTCGTGCGAATGAAATAAAACATTAGCTACACTGGACGTTTTAGCGAAAGGCAAACGAGCTGGGTTTATTTCCAGGCCGTAAATAACTTGGGAGCGCTGGCAGCGGTCGCGGGTCCTTAGGCGTGAACACACCCTTCCGTCCTGGCGTACGTGAACGTTACGGCAGAAAGCATAAAACGGCCTTAGCGTAGCTGCCCAGTCAACATTGAGACCTCTGCGCTTATGTTATCCAGTTTCACACCAACGATACCTTCCAATATCTAGGACTGCACCAATGCACTTTTTCGACTGGGGTGTGAAGTACTCCAAAACAAAACGGCAGCGCGGCGGCTCGCGTCGGCGGTAGCGGGGGGAGGGGGGCTGCACGCAGCTTAGAACAGCCCGTAGCGCGCGCGTACCACGTGACTCCGCCAGCCAATTGCGGCATTCTTCCCTCCTCCCTTTCCTCCTCTCCCTCTTTCTTTTCTCTCTCGCGGGGCTTTGCCGTGGGGGGTCTCCGAATACGCTTCCCGGACAAACAACGAGCTTTGACCGAAAGCAACAAGGCGCTCGCTTTTGTTGCGTTTGTCCGTCCCTTCTTGTTTTCTTCCTCAAGGTGAATTATCTCTACCAACCCGCTCGTTCTGTCCTGAGATATTCATCGCTAAAATTTTGCCTTTCTTCGCTTAATTAAAAAACCGCGCGCTGGAAGCGCGAATGAGGTTGAGCTGATATTGATGCGTAGAAGAATGACACAGTTGTTTCTGTCCCCTCGTCACTAACTCGACAGCGTGTCTTCGGTGAACTCGCCGGCGCCACACATCAAGACGACTAAGTCACTGTTCTACGTATTATTTTCATACTGTGGTTTCTGAATCAAGCGAAGAAAGGCAAACTTTTACGATAAATTTTGCGAACCTCGTTTTCTTTTCGCGAATTGTCGAAATTGTGTTTGCCTTTAATAATGACTCCTTTTAAAACTGCAATTGCACCATGGCCAATCAAGCTGTTAATATACAAGTTAACTAACAGATTTTGGTTAATTATAAACATTGCAACGGTTATTTACCCATTTATTGTCCACCGAGCCCTACAGATATAACGAAAGACGTCACCCACATATCTGCCACGTCCTTTTTTTGTAAAATATGTAAAGTTCTGTAAAGAATAAAACAAAAACACCCTGTATGTCTGCGTGAACCAGATACGCCTCCTGTGGAACCATGGGTCCTTCCCTTCGAATACCCAGCTCGGGCGAGACTTACCTGGTTGTCAAAAAGCAGCTGTCGGTTAAGTGTATTTTTATGAGCGTGCAGGTTTCAGACGGTTTACTCTCAAGAGGATAATGCGCTGCATACTGTAACCATGTATGCGCTGCACATTTTAACCATTATTTCAATGCCGTGCTGTAAACTATTACAACTTTTTTCTTGCCTGATCTACGTGTGCTCATATTTTCTGCTCAAAATGATGTGAAATAGTTGCTTGTTTTCTTTGATTCTGATAAAGCATTACTCGTTCAGCTCACGTTGTCTCACTTTTTGGACTTAAGTTCAATGTTAAAACGAGTGATAAAAATTGTCACGGCTTATAAGCCATTTCTTACAAGTGAACGTCGGGTGGTCCTCGAATGGTCGTGGCAGCCATGAAGAAATAAAAGATTCTCACCCTTTTGCGACCGTCGCTTGGGTGGTTCGTCGCATAAATGAACAGAAGAATGAGTGACAAGTGAAGCGAGCTGATTAAAGGGCCTCTGACACGCCAAAAGAATTATTTTGTTCATGCTAGGCGTTGAAATGGCATGTCAGGACATTACAAAAAATTGTTTCACTATAGAGGTGCGTAGTTTTTTTTATATAAAAATATAAATAGGAGGCCCAATTCAAAGTTCCCGCCAGTGCACTGTGACGTAACAGTGTACCGCAAGGTGTCGGGGCGGTCAGAAGGGAGGCATCGACCTACGTTACTAAAAGTGGGTTCGCAGAAAGTCACGCGAGTTTCACCCCTCGTGCTTTCCGCGACCGTGCCTAAGACATTTTTTTTTGTTCTGCTCTTTGTACGAGCGATTGTAGAAAACGAAGTTTCAGTTCCACTAGCTCTTTATCGCTGCACCGTTGGTTAGTTTGCGTGCTGTAAAAGTTGAGGACGAAGAGTCAGTAGATCGGCGTGATGGAGGTCAATGATGAAAGCGTTGCGAGTACAAGCCAGTGTACAAGTGCATGCCGTCAGTCCGGTAATACTTAGCTATACTGGGCACAAAAGAAACTTTTGAAAAAAAATTTAAAACGCTCGCAAAAATTACGATTGCTTGCGTACGACACGCCCAATTGCCTTGCTGAAGGTTCGGACACCGAGGTCGTCGAATCATCGTATACTCCCGGGCTGAAGATGCCTGCCGTCTCTCGGAAGTGCATGCAGTGTGATCTTTTCTTCAGTTGCAGAAATACCGGGACAGTTCCTCACACAGCACCTTCTAGGCATTGTAGTTTATCACGTCAATTCACTGACTCCTCTTCGTCAACTTTTACAGCAACATTAAGCGATGAAAAGCAAATAAAATGAACCTTGTCTGCTTGGATCGCTCGTGGAGGTGCGGAGAATAACAAAAATATTTAAAAAAAATATTACACGCGCTCGCGGTAAGCATGAGGAGGGATACAACTCACGTGACTTCCGGCGATGCCTCCCTTCTGACCGCCCCGACACCTTGCGGTACACTGTTACGTCACAGTGTACTGGTGGGAACGTTGAATTGGGCCTCGTATTTCTATTTTTATAAAAAAACTACGCACCTCTATAGTGAAGCAATTTCTTTTTAATGTCCGGACATGCCATTTCAACGCCTAGCATAATTTTTTTTTTGGCGTGTCAGAAGTCCTTTAAGGTCAAGAAAAAGAAGACGGGCAGAAAAAAATACAGAGAAGTTAACCTGGGGTATTAAAAACATACTAAAACAATGTCGGACTTTAGTGTGCGCCGTTTCGTTCCATTATAAAATAAGATAGGAAAAAAAACTGCTTCCGAGTTTTAGATATCCCTTTCAAATATCTAATGGTCGGCCTTTGCGACCAAGGAAATAGGCATTTAGTTTAAAATGCTCACCATCCGACAAACCGAACGTCGCAACTAATTCTACGCTGAAACAACTTGCAATCCGCTTCTTTAAAGTCGCAATTGTTTGTACGTAAAGGAGGGGTAATGTAGCTTGTACCGTCCAATTCATTGAAGCATCATCTTGCTAACGATCGTGCCGCAGCGCAATTGATGCCGCGGTTCGACCGCTGGCGGGTCGTAGCTGTATCAGAAATCATATGTGCACTCCACCAAAGCGGCGCCAAAGATTCATATTTTCGCGCGTGCAGCCGCGCATGCGCACACCTTCTGGATAACGCGCCGGTGTCGACACCTGTCGCGATCAATACCACGCGCTTCAGGCGAGCCCCTCCGGTCCCAACACTACCCAAGTATTCTAGTACACTGTACCTCCACACCGTCAGGGCTGGATTCGGCGCTTTAGGCGTTCTGTCTAATGCAAATGAGCAGAGTGGAATGTATTCCCCCTAGTAAAGTATTTGGTTCCCACTTGCCCGTGGAGTGAGGAGGTGATTTATCCGCCTCAGAGCTAGAACCATGACAGTGAAACTAGATGCTGGGACTTGTTCAGCAAGTGATGTCTTTATTTTCTTTGCTAGGAGCGTTTCGTTTATACATTTGAGAAACGTTCCAATGCATTGTTGTCAAAACACTTTTGTTCAAGGCGCTTTATTTGCTTTTTATTGTTTGCGTAGCGCCTGTACTGCAGAGAAGACTAGATTTCGTTTTCTTTAGTACTCACGCGCCCCTTTTGTCAATTTTACTGTGTCGAGTTTTAGAAGCCCTGTAACAGTCTTAAAGGGCAACTCAGCTCGATTCCGAACAGTTCGGGATAATGAGTGATTTCGAATTAAAAAGCCCTAGTAAAAGACACTACGTCGTTTGCTTCGCGAAAAATGGGATATATATTTTTAAATCTAATTTTAAACACGAGCGGAAATCGAAGCCGAAACTTTGGCTCAGTCCGGCAACATTGGCCTCGGGCCGCCAAGTACATGGCCATCACGTGGTACGAGATGTCACGTGATCTTCGGCCCAACGACGGGGGGGGATGGGGGCGGGCGTGCGGCAGGCGCGAACGCGAGTGTCGTCTGCACCGCACTCTTCGCCACGTTTTGGTGTCTACGGCATTTGACGACGTCTGCACAACTGCGGCATAAGTCTGCGACTCTGCGCACGTGGTGTCCATAGTGTGGACGAAACTCCGAGAGGCAATAATCACAAACGGTGACACGACGACGGTGGTTGTGACGCGGAAGACGGCGGTAACGGCGGGACCACGGCGGGCGGTTGTCTGCTCCCAAGAAGCGGGCTGCGCAGGCGCGTACGCCAATCACGTGGACACCGCTGAGCGCCGAGAGGCAACGTTGCTGACGTCATGTGCTACGCTCGATCGGAGAAGTAAAAACAAGCAAAAGGGGACCATGATGATGACGTTTAGCTCACTGTTGGCTCCGCCCATGCCGTAGCCTTGACTGCGCTGTTGGTTGCACCTGAATTCGCCCGCTCGAGTCAGCCGATTTCGGCAACTTGGCGAGTTGCAAAGTTTGCCGGACCGTTTAAAGGGGTACGGAAACCAAATTCTGGAGCTCATATCTTTCTTTCAACACGACGCAGGTAGCAGCAGAACCACAGAAACATAAATATTGCGCTAGAAAACGCAAGAAAACATATTAAGGTATTTAGCGCACAAAGTAGAAAGAAGAAGGACAAGACAGAAAAGAGCGCTACTCACAACTACGTTTATGATACGTTTATCATAAACGTAGTTGTGAGTAGCGCTCTTTTCTGTCTTGTCCTTCTTCTTTCTACTTTGTGCGCTAAATACCTTAATATGTTAGACTACCAACTAGCCCAAATGTCAACTTTACTGCAAGAAAACATATTTTAAAGTGAATTAAACGATAATCAAAAACCACCTGGTAGTTGGTTATGTAGCTTCAACGGAATGTCGTGACGACAACATGCCTCTGAAAGCAGCGCCACAGCGGTATGTCCGCTCACTGTTATAGACTGCCTAGGCCTGAACGCAATACCGAGGCGTCTTGGTGGAAAGAGCCAAAACGAAGTGAGCCACCTTGCTTCAGCTCTCGCGCGACGCGCAAACGCGTGCTTCGGCTGTTCTCAGGCTTGGTGCGCGTGTCTTTCGCGTGAAGTTTCCCACGCATCATTTTTCCGCGGGGTTTTTCGGCGACTTTACGACGGGATGCCAAAATATTGTGCGGCACAGGGTTGTGGGAACAGTGTTGTTCGTTGTGAGACGTCGGCACACACGTTTCCGAAGGACGAGAAGCTCTGTAACCTGTGGAGTCGTCTCGCTCGCCCGTCCTTTCCAACGCGGGTTCCCTCGAAAAGTGATCGTCTATGCAGCGAGCATTTTCGGGATGAGGACTACATCAGGAGTCCCAGTGCACCGAAGAGTGTGCATTTGCCAACCAAACACAATCGGTTGAACCCAGGAGCCCTTCCGAGTGTGTTTTCGAAAAAGCGCAAACCGGAAGACCTCGCGGGACACATCGAGAAGCGACGCAAATTGGCAAGTGAAAATTCTCTTTATAAAACATTCCCGTGTTTGCGAATCGTCGTTTTATTCAGAAGTGTGGAGGTATTAATTGATTTTACGCATGATATATTCGCGTGCGACTAAATATTGCTTGTAGTTTTGCTAATGTGAAATGAAGTAACGAGTCGTCATTTGATATACTATTATTTGCACCAGACGCCTCCGTGCGATGCCGCTCGCAGCCTGGAAGAGAAGGATGATACCTGGGCAAATACTGAGCTCGAAGTGGTGGAGCAGTCATCTGCTAAATCAGGAAGGAATTCACAGAAATTTCTTGTCTTTCGATCAACACCTGTTCATGCCACACCAACAGGTACATATCAAGGCGGGAGGGCATGGGGCCCGGCCTCCCCCCCCCCTCCGCCCCGAAATCTACCATTTTGCTGTGCCCCCCCCCCTAGAGCATTTTGTCATCGCCCCTCCCGCCCTGAATCAAAATCCTGACTACGTGCCTGCACACTAGTATTGTTAGCCCACAATATTTGGAACAAAAGTCTAAGCATATTTCCTGAGTACTTTTGCTCTCTGCTCTCTCCCTAACCTCTGCAGTTACCCTGGGTGCTGCAGCTGGTGGACAGCTGGCTGCCGCAGCGTCCCCAACCGCTACGGCCCTGACCGACAGCCCTCGCACGCCCTCCGGTATGTATGGGCCACAAATCAAGTGCTATATAATGAGTGAGGGAAATTGAATCTAATGGAATCATGAACTTCGTGCTAGGTGTGCATGGACCATTGGTGTTTTTTTTTGGAATCTTTATAGTTTCTTCAGTAATAGCGTTCTTCTCCGTTTTCTCACCTTCCTTCAGCTGCCTCCGCCAGAGGACAGCTGGCTGCCGCAGAACCCTTGAACGCTACGGTCCTGACCGACAGCCCTCGCACGCCCTCCGGTATGTGTGGGCCACAAACCGAGTGCTATGTAATGAGTGAGGGGAATTGAATCTAATGGGATTATGAACTGCGTGCTAGGTGTGCATGGATCATTGGTGTTCTTTTGGAATCTAGTTTCTTCAGCAATAGCGTTCTTCTCCGTTCTCACCCCTTCCTTCAGCTGCCTCGGCCAGAGGACAGCTGGCTGCCGCGGGGTCCCTGAACGCTACGGCCCTGACCGACAGCCCTCACACGCCCTCCGGTATGTATGGGACACAAACCGAGTGCTATATAATGAGTGAGGGGAATTGAATCTAATGGGATCATGAACTGCGTGCTAGGTGTGCATAGACCATTGGTGTTTTTTTGGAATCTAGTTTCTTCAGTAATAGCGTTCTTCTCCGTTCTCTCACCTTCCTTCAGCTGCCTCGGCCAGAGGACAGCTGGCTGCCGCAGGGTCCCTGAATGCTATGGCACTGACCGACAGCCCTCGCACGCCCTCCGGTATGTATGGGCCACAAATCGAGTGCTATATAACGAGAGAGGGAAATTGAATCTAATGGGATCATGAACTGCGTGCTAGGTGTGCAAGGACCATTGGTGTTTTTTTGGAATCTTTATATTTTCTTCAGTAATAGCGTTCTTCTCCGCTCTCTCCCCTTCCTTCAGCTGCTTCGGCCAGAGGACAGCTGGCTGCCGTGGGGTCCCTGAAAGCTACGGCCCTGACCGTCAGCCCCCGTACACCCTCCGGTATTTATGGGCCACTAAATGAACCTTTGCCATATTGCAATATCTGTCCTAGAACAACTGTTTGAACATGTGCCCAAATTGCGTGCCTTGATGCCACCGTGAACACCCATTCAATGCTTTGATGGTATCAACGGTTCCCAGGTAATTTTATAGTTCCTCCTTTTTTTCTCTTTAGGGAACTCCAGTGCGGCAACTGGCACAAGGCCGTCTTTGGCATCAGCAGCAGCGTGTTGCAAGACACGGTGTGCACTGACACAGACGACGGGCATCTACAAAAATAAAGGTGGGGTCATATGCTGGAACTTGTTTTGGTTGGTGTGAGAATGCCTTAAAGTGATTACTTTATATGGGAACCTTATGTTTGTGTTTATAGCACTGCATGATGTCAGAATGCCACGTGACATCATTGTCATATGACAACATGGTGTCATGTGACGCCACAGTGCGACGGTCACAATTTACCGAGTTTATTTTTTCACAAACTTCAGATGGAAAGTGCTGTTTGTTAAACACTCCATCAAGTGTTGTGACACCCTTACTGCTTTTGATGGAATGTCTAAGCCAGATGATTTTTAAATGCATATCACAAAATATTTACCATGAAAGTTATATAGATTGGTGTGAAGCCAAGATACCTGTTGACATACATGAAGATATTACTTGAGCGATTCTAGAGATGTTTTTCTAGAAGTCATGGGATGTCATGAGAGTTTCTTTATTAGAAGCTTTGGCACAATTTCTGAAGTGTTCCAAGTAGCCACCAATCCAATATTACATTCAAATGTGTGCATTCTATTGTGTAAAGGCATGTTTCTAGAGCTCCACACTGTTCACCAGTTACCCAGGCACGCATCAAACCACCGTCAAGGACCCGGTTCGTGCAGACGGGTGTTTCGGGGGCGATGGTCCGGTGTTCTTCACCGTCTCACGGAGACGATGCGCTCGACACTGATCTGGATCTCTCAGATCTGTGTCCACCAAGAGCAGAAGCGGATTCCAGCTACTCTCTGTCAGAGGACAGCTTTGCTAGGTTTGTATGCTCTTGAGCAAAAACTGACCGCATCTTATTCTTGACTGAGCTACTTGTTGGGATGATGTTTGTTTTTGCAACATAGCCCCGAGAAGGAAGCTCCGTCTTTGGTGCATGAGCGGAAGTTCATCGTCTTCGAGTCATGCCTGGAACAGCTACTGGAGACGTGTCGCTCCTGTGCTGCCCCAACACTCACATTGACAAGACAGTCCAGGGCTCAAATCTTTAGGTGTCTACGCTTTGTCGGAGCGGCCATACAGAGACGTGGTGCAGCCAACCTGTCATCAGGCGGAAGCCAGTTGGCAACATCCTGGTGGCTGCTGCAATCCCCTTCACGGGCTGCAACATCAAGAAGGCCCTGCGGATGCTCAGTAGCATGGGCATCGCCTGTTTCTGCTACAAGACCTTCTTTATTATTCAGAAGGCCTTTCTGCTCCCGGCAATCGAGAAGGTATATTGAAGAAAAAGTATTCAGGCCATGCAGAGCTATAAAGCTAAAACACAACACAAAATATTATGAAGGCAGTATGTACCCTATTGAAAAAGGCCAATATGAACTCGGCTTATTGGAAATATTGTATTCCAATGAAGATGATGGAAACCAATAAAAACTTATTGTTATCCGATTAACCCAATACGCACGATGGGAATTCATATCGGAGCACAATATCCCGAAATAGTATGCGGTTATTGGTATACAACAGGATATTGGAGCACAATATCCCGATATAACTTGCGGTTATTGGTATATAACACGATATCGAAGCACAATATCCCGACAGAACTTACGGTTATTGGAATAGAATACGACATCGCGTGCATATTGGTGACCGACATGGACATACTGGCCACACGATATACAAATATTGGTCGTCGATCATGGGACCAAAGGAGAATACAATATGATATCGCGTGCATATATCTCAGAACGCGGGTACCAAGTTACCAACATGCATTACGTTGGCATATCCACACGGCAATACGCGAAAAATATATTGGGTGTGGATACACACATAACATAAACGTTCTGCGTTGCGAACACATTAACATTGATCGACAGTGCAAGTATGTACGGCTGTTAGTACGACACACAGTACACACAGCCTCGCGCGCTTGAAACTAGACAACCACCAAACCATTCAGAATAACTAGCCGGAACACCTGCCGCGACCTACGTTTTAATGAGAAAGCCCAATAACGACGTTATTGGGCTTTCTCATTATAACGTAGGTCGCGGCAGGTTTATTACAACTGCAATAAACAAATGTTTATTGCAGTTGTAATGCAACAAAAGTTGATCGCCAAACGATAAACCCAACGTACCGGGATACAATTCGATTGGGGCACGTCACCGCTCTAGGAATGGAAGTCTTACCGCTCGCTCTCGTTCAGGTGCTCCTCCAAGCATGGCTGCCTGTCTGGTTCTCCTGCCTGCCTGTACCAGCTACAGCTACCGGACTGACTAACGACCCTCAACGGCTTGGCTGGATGATCGACAACAGAACAGCCCTGCCATTTTTTCAACTTGAAACCACCGGAACGCCTTTCCCGCCAATCACGGAACTCAGCGCAGACCTTGGCTGGCAACACTGCTCTACTACAACAAGCCCGCGACTACTTAAACAACAAGCTCCGGACCGGCACTTCGGGCACGTCACCGCTCTAGGAATGGAAGTCTTACCGCTCGCTCTCGTTCAGGTGCTCCTCCAAGCATGGCTGCCTGTCTGGTTCTCCTGCCTGCCTGTACCAGCTACAGCTACCGGACTGACTAACGACCCTCAACGGCTTGGCTGGATGATCGACAACAGAACAGCCCTGCCATTTTTTCAACTTGAAACCACCGGAACGCCTTTCCCGCCAATCACGGAACTCAGCGCAGACCTTGGCTGGCAACACTGCTCTACTACAACAAGCCCGCGACTACTTAAACAACAAGCTCCGGACCGGCACTTCGGGCACGTCACCGCTCTAGGAATGGAAGTCTTACCGCTCGCTCTCGTTCAGGTGCTCCTCCAAGCATGGCTGCCTGTCTGGTTCTCCTGCCTGCCTGTACCAGCTACAGCTACCGGACTGACTAACGACCCTCAACGGCTTGGCTGGATGATCGACAACAGAACAGCCCTGCCATTTTTTCAACTTGAAACCACCGGAACGCCTTTCCCGCCAATCACAGAACTCAGCGCAGACCTTGGCTGGCAACACTGCTCTACTATAACAAGCCCGCGACTACTTAAACAACAAGCTCCGGACCGGCACTTCGGGCACGTCACCGCTCTAGGAATGGAAGTCTTACCGCTCGCTCTCGTTCAGGTTGGTGTTATTCACCTTGATTGTTACAAAAACGATGACCTCTTGTTGATAGCGGTGTCGTGCCCGACCCATTGGTATCTCTTCATCATTGATAGCATTACTTACGCCGGTGGCTGTTGTAACCAATTACTTCTCTTATTATCCGGTGATGTAGAGACTAACCCTGGAATGACTAAGGCTCAGGAAGCCCAATTAGAATCTGTCCTGGCCATTGTACGAAACCTTAAAGAAGGGCAAAATGAAGTTTTAAGCGAACTAAAAAAACTGAGAGAAGATCAGTCTCGTACTGAATCAGCCGTGACTGCCCTGACTAAAAGAGTAGCGAATGTGGAAGCATGCGTGTCTAGTTTGGACGAGATACGCAAAGATGCAGAAAGCACAAAAATATCTTTAAAAAGCATGACAGAACAAATTCATACTTTGGAATCACGGTGTGAGGACGCGGAGAATAGAATGCGACGTTCCAATCTTGTGTTCTATGGTCACGCTGACAAACAAAATGAAACGTGGGCCCAATCAGAAAAACTGGTTCTTGAAATGTGCTCTCGCAACCTGGGTCTTTCGCTAGAATTTAGTTTCATAGAAAGAGCGCACAGGCTAGGTCGCTTTAACGATAATAAAACACGCCCTATCATTGTCAAGCTTTCTTCTACCAAGCATAAAGATAGTATCTTGAGTGCGTGTTACAAACTAAAAAATACCGGTTTTGCCGTCAGCGAGGATTTTTCACCAGCAGTACGCGAGGCACGGCGAAAAACTGATTGAGTTTGCGAAACAACAAGGAAAGCAGTACAAGCTGCGCTCGAACAGATTAGTCATTGATAACAAAACATTTTGCTTCGACTCTGCAAAAAACAGTATATATAAAGAAAAAAAGTCATAGGAGATGTGTACACGCCGCCGCCCACCCCAGTCTTCCCGAGTACGCAGAAACACCAAGTCATGTTCGGTCGTTTTTACAAATATAAGAAGTGTTTTAACAAACCGCGACGACCTATTATCACTAATTGAATCATGCACTGCCGACCTCGTCATTCTGACAGAAACGTGGCTGAAACCCGAAATTGCTGACTCAGAAGTGTTCCCCCCAATATGAATTATACCTTACACAGATGCGACAGACTAACAAAGAGGGGTGGCGGTGTCCTAATCGCTATCCGCAATCATATTAGTGCGTCACAAGTTAATGTTCCAGGTAACCTCGAGATGGTATGGCTTCAACTTCACTCTCAGTGTTCCGATATCTTAATTGGTGTGCGTTACAGAGCACCCGATCATCACGCTAGTTTCATTAGCGAACTTCATGACTCCCTCTCGTCCATCTTTAATACCCTTAAACCAAATGCGTCGGTCATTCTCTTTGGCGACTTTAACTTTCCGAATATTGATTGGAACTCCCTTTCATCAGGTCATCAGTTTGATAATGAGTTCATCGACCTAACTCTTACGTTTAACCTCTCCCAAATGATAACTAAACCAACAAGAGTTAGCCATCACTCTAGCAACATTCTTGACCTGTGCCTTACTACTGACCCCTCACATGTGAATAACATCACTCATCTTCCCGCTATTAGTGACCACAATGTTATACACTTAAACCTGCAGTTTGACTTCGTCATCAGATCATGCCATTATAAATTTATTAAAGACTACAATAAAGCTGACTATGATACAATTAATAGAAATCTTCAACAGTTTTATGATACCTTTCATATCAACTTTTATCAAAGAACAGTTGAGGAAAATTGAAATCTCTTTAAAAACATGGTAACAACTCTGACTGACACGTACGTTCCAACCATCAGAATTAAAACAAACAATGCAAAGCCTTGGTACAACAAGAAAATCTCTAAATTAAGTGCTCGGAAGAAACGACATTTCAAGCAAGCTAAAGAAAAGGACAATACTATTGCATGGGATAATTACAACGCGTCTGCTAAGGAATATAAAAGAGAAGTGAAAAATGCAAAGAACAAATTTTTTAACTTCGACCTTCTTAACATTTTAAAGAATAAGCCTAATAAGTTCTGGGAGATCATTCATCCTAAAGAGCATAAATCCATCCACCTGACTAATATGAATGGAACTCCCGCGTCTGATTGCGAAAGCGCCTCACTAATAAATACCTACTTTAGCTCAGTATTTACACTAGAAAACAATGACAATATTCCTCTCCTAAATCACCTCTCTCATTCTGCTATGCCTTCTATCGAAATAACATATTTGGGTATAGTGAAAGCGATAGAAAATCTCAAAAATTCTGCCAGCTCCGGTGATGACCAAATAAATTCTAAATTGCTGAAAAACACAAAACATATCTCATCCCAATTTTTAACCCTTATTTTTCAACAGTCACTTGATGTCGGCAAGCTTCCGTTTGACTGGAAAATTGGTAGAGTCATCCCTATTTTTAAAAGTGGGGATCGTAATGTTGTATCCAACTATCGCCCAATATCTCTCACCAGCATCTCATGTAAATTACTAGAGCACGTCATTTTCTCTTCTATCATGAAATATCTGGAAAATTACGATCTGCTTTTTAAAAATCAGCATGGTTTTCGTAAGACATATTGGTGTGATACCCAGCTAACACATTTCATTCATGAGCTTCGCAGTAACCTTGACAAGAGATTACAGACCGATGTCATTTTCATAGACTTCTCTAAAGCGTTCGATAAAGTTCCCCACCAGCGTCTGCTACAAAAACTAACCCAACTGCGTATTCATAATTCAGTAATCACTTGGATAAAAAATTTCCTAACTGATCGTACACAATATACTGTTGTAAACGAGTCCCGTTCACCTCTTTCTCGTGTAACGTCAGGCGTACCCCAAGGTAGTGTTCTTGGCCCCTTGCTGTTTTTAATATACATTAACGACCTTCCTGCTAACTTAACATCTGAAATTCGCCTCTTTGCTGACGATTGTGCTCTATACAGACCGATAAGTAATAATAATGATCACCTACACTTACAGGCTGACTTACTAATAATAGAAGAATGGTGTCAAACCTGGCAAATGACAGTTAATGCAAATAAAACGAAACTAGTGTCCTTCACCAGATCACAGTCCCCATCACTATTTTCATATCAACTCAACGACACAATAATTGACCCCTGTACATCTTATAAATACCTCGGCGTTCATTTAACCTGTGATCTATCTTGGGCAACTCACATTAATTTTATTTTATCTAAGGCTAATTCATCATTAGGATACCTTCGGCGCAACCTCAATTTGGCCTCACCTGAAATTAAACAATTATCATACATAACATTTGTTAGATCTCGTCTAGAGTATGCGTCTTCTGTATGGTCCCCATGGCAGCATTACCTAGTTATGAAATTAGAGGCAATTCAAAACCGAGCTTTAAGGTTCATTTCACTAGCGTAACAGGCCTAAGAAGCAAAGCTAACCTTCACGCACTCTCATTCAGGCGCATTCTTTCTCGACTAGCCCTGTTTCATAAATTATACTATAACAATGCCTCTATTAGAACATCCCTCTTCCTTCCACCCCACAGCATATCTCTCCGCCATGATAACTCCCGCAAAGTTCGCCCGATTTTTAGTTCAACTGTATCATTTTATAATTCCTATCTGCCCATGACAATCAAGGACTGGAATAAATTACCCGATAGCGTTGTAACCGAAACTAACTCTGATAGATTTGCCGAAGAACTGATCAATTACCTGGAACTTACAAACATGTCTATCTGCTAATTTTTTTCTTCCTTTTTACTTTCTACAGTGCATACGGTTAAAATATTAATAATATTGTGTAATGTTGATAACTAGTTGTATTTGTTGTTCTTTGATTCATCTGTATTGCTGACTTCCTCTCTGTGAGTGTTAATTTATTTTAATCTATGATTATTAGTGTGTTATTGACCCCCCTTGTATAATGCCCTAACGGGCCCTCAAGGAATAATAAATGAATGAATGAATGAATGTTGCAACACACCATCGCAATACAACAAGAAATTATCGGTGTTGGGACACGACCACCACATCGAATACGATATCAATGCGAAGTTACCGACGGTGAGAAATACAACATCATGACACGATATACTAGTTACCGGTGTTGGGACCGAAATGGAACGCTATACGTGACAATGTCGGTTCGCACGATAAAATAATGAGGGTGAATAGGTTTGACAGGTCACGTGCATGTAGTTGCTTCTTACGCGCACATTTATCGATATTGACCCACCTTTCTGGGTAACCTACGTGGTACACAAAATACACGACGACATGCGAGCACATTTCACCCACCACTTTTCGTCGCCTGTTTCGCGAGATTCACACACTGTCCAAAAAACGACGTGAAAAATACGTGCATTTGCGCCATCAAACGATACGTTACAGCCTCGTTTCTCGAGAAAACAGTTTCCATGGCCAACACGCGCGCGCTTGCGCGCGCAAGCAGTTTGGATTTCGAACTGTTCGAACTTCGAAGGGAGCGAGCCCGGCTGGCCCGGCGCGATGCCGGCGTGCTGGTGAGCCGCCAAGACGAGCACGACGAGCATGCGCAGTGCGCAGCGGGCGGGCGTCGGTTGCGCCACTGTCACCACTATGTCTGTGTCAACGACTGTGTGTTGCGCGACCCGGCCAGCCTGGGCAGCCGGCGTGATTGGCGTTCGTCGCACTTTGTACTCGCGGGCATCGAGCGAAACCTACACACTTTCAATTGCTTCGAAAGGTACGTATACACGACACTATTACTTGCAGCATTGAGTGCTTTGGCGTACGCGGATCAAAGTAAACACCGAAGGACAGAAAGGAGACGTGAAGTTTTTAAATCGAGGCCTTTTTGAACGCCTGCTGCGTGTGCTCCAATGTAACGTCAGTCACTGTTCACACTCGGCTAGCTTTGCCAGTTTGTTATCTCATGTGCGAAATAGACGTAGAAACCAGCGCCGCGTCTCTTTCGAATACTCAG